>NC_050573.1:17990885-18003385 GCF_011100635.1 Trichosurus vulpecula
GAGATATGGCTGACATACATCATCTGAGTGCCAGGCGGGGTGGCGTACATCATGAGAGCTCAAGCCTGCTATGGCGGGATGGGCTTGGGTCTGAAGGTGGGGGTGGGGAGCAGGCCCAAGAAGGGAAGCAGAGATGGCAAGAGCTGGGGTGTACAGGGAGCATGAAACATGGGGGAAGAGGGGGGTTCTGGAATTAGAACTCTAGGTAGGAGTTCTAGCTCTGCTTCCTCTGCTAGTGAGCTATGAGAGTGGAGAAAGACACGGAACCTCTTCTGTTTCCTCAACTGTAAAATGATGGGGGTGGACCAAGTCATCTCTAAAGTCCCTCTTAATTCAGATGTTCTGTGTTGAAATCTTCCTTTCAGGTCTAAACTTTTATTCTCAGCATCCTGACGTTCATTCCAGCTCCATTATCATATGTGCCTGTTATAAAGTCCTTTCCAATTTAGGCATTTAATGCTTGGTGTTCTAAGGCCCCTCCCACCTCTGATATCCCCTGTTTTAAGGCCCCGCCCAGCTTTGACATCACCTCTTCTAAGGCTCCTCCCATCTCTGACATTCCCTGTTCTAAGGCCCTTCCAAGCCCTGCCATACCTATTCTAAGGCCCCTCCCATCTCTGATATCCACTGTTCTAAGGACCCTCCCAGCCCTGACATTCCCTGTTCTAAGGGACCTTCCAGCTCTGTCGTTCTCTCTTCTAAGGCCCCTCTCAATTCTGAAATTCTGGGTTCTAAGCTTCTAAGACCTTCTAAGACCTTCTAAGATCTAAGACCTTATTACAGGGAATGTCAGAACTGGGAGGCCCTTAGAACAGAGAAATCAGAGAAGAGATATTAGAGACCATTGACTACCATCCCCTCACTGGATAGATGATGAAACAAGTATGAAGGGAATCCCGAGCTCTCAAGTCCTAGCACCGACTCTGACCAGAAAGTCTCTCAGCCCCAACTGGGGAGATTTCTTAGGGTGAACACGTCCAAGGAGAGGACTCACATTTCTTGAGCCTGTCTCAGGAAGGCAGATCTGCTACAAGGTACGATCTTCCCCTACCCAGTCCCCTCCTCCAACTTGGCTTTTCCGAAGGGAATTAGAGATCAAAAGAAGTTACCCTGGTTTCATTCCGGAATCTCTTCAGGCCGTCAGGTTGGGGAGGGGTCCCAGGGGCCCAAAGACCTTTCAAACCTCTGCAGCAACTAATTATTCTGTATTCCATCTTCTGAAAGGTCAGGGCTGGGGCCACTGGCAGCAAAGAGAGGGGGGAGGCCTGGCCCAGGAGCAGGGCCAGGAGGTCAGCCATGAAGCAGGCAGTCTGGCCAGGGGGCAAAGGGGGGAGGGGGCCAGCCTGGGGCTGCAGGTGGGGGAAGGGGCAGTCACAGGTCTGAGACAGACCCACGGTACAGGATGGACACGCAGAAGAGGCCATGGCAATGGAGGTTCAAGTTCCAGGGTTTGGGAACAGGGACCTTTGGTGAAGAGACCCACATCTCTGCCAGGAAAGTGGAAAGCAGCCCTCACCACCAGAGAGCTTCCTGGGGGAGTGTCTGCTTCTGCAAGAAAGGCCAGTTGGACTGGGAACTCTCCCGGTCTCCCTACTTCTCACCGTCTCCATTCCCTGGACCTTCCCAACTTTGAAATGGTGCGTTTGTGTCCAGCCTTAGTATTCTATGTTATGTTTTTTAAGATTCCTCCCAGCCCTAACATTCCCTGTTCTGAGGCTCTTCCCAGCCCTGACAGTCCCTGCTCTGTGGCCCCTCCCAGCTCTGATATTCCCTGTTCTAAGGGCCCCCCCAGCCCTGACATTCCCTGCTCTAAGTTCCCTCCCAGCTCTGATATTCCCTGTTCTAAGGGCCCCCCCAGCCCTGACATTCCCTGCTCTAAGTTCCCTCCCAGCTCTGACATCCCCTGTTCTAAGGTCTCTCCCAGCTCTGACATCCCCTGTTTTAAGGCCCCTTCCAGATCAACCATCCCACATTGGGTGATTTTAAAGCATTATCCTTCTTCTTTCATGGCTTAGGCCATGGAGACCCAGTGAATAGAGGAGACTTGGCTGAGGTCAGTGGCAGAGTCAGGCTTAGAACTCGGGGCTGCTGGCATCATGCCCTGTGTTCCCTTCCCAGACCAGACTGCTCTCTTGGGACCTTAATGGACAGGATCAAAGTGGCAAGGGCAGGGGGGTGGTGGCTGTTATGGGCCTCTCCTTCTCACTGCTATACCTCAAATTTAAATTCTCCCAGGGGGAGTTTCACCTTCTTTCTTTCTAATTCGTGGCATGTAAAAGGATAGAAATCAGTAGGGGAGATTTGAACTGAGTCTTAAAAAACAGAACCTAAGAAAATTCCAAGATGTGTAATAAACTTCAAGGGATATGGAAGTGAGAAGCCTGGAAACAGAAGCACCAAGATGAGATGCTTTTCTTGAGGAGTTTAGGAGAGAAGAGAAGTAGAGACAACAGGAGATGGCTAGAGGGACTGATAGGATTGAGTGAAGTTGTTTTTAAGGATGGATTAAACATCGGTATGGGGCAGCTAAGTGGTACAATGAATAGAGCCAGGCCTGGAGCCAGGAAGACCTGAGTTGGAATCCAGACTCAGATACTTACTAGCTGTGTGACCCTGGGCAAGTCATTTAACCTACTTGCCTCAGTTTCCTTATCTGCAAATGAGCCAGAGAAGGAAATGGCAAACCTTTCTAGTACCTCTGCCAAGAAAACCCCAAATGGGGTCACAGAGAGTCAGACATGCCTGGCATGAGTGAAGAACAACCCTAAATCTGCTTGTAGGATGTGGGGAAAGGATCCAGTAGATGGGGAGAGATCAAAGATTAATCAAAAAGTGGAGATGATAGTAGGGGTAATCTGCTGGGGAAGCAGGGGAGGGGTTATGATCAAAGATGCACTTAGAGGGGATGCTGGCCACCCCTATCAGAGCTGGGCACAAAGGGGGAGATCAAGGGGAAAATACGGAAGAGGTGTGAGACAAGGAAAAGGGGAGATGACGGAGAGAACGGCCTCAGTTTTTCAGTGAAATGTGAAGCAAGTTCCCCAGCTGAGAAGAAATGGGATGGGAAGCCATGGGAGGCTTGAGAAGAGACAAGAATGTCTGGGACATCTTCTATGGTGAGGGGGACAGTGAATCAATTAGAGATGTGTAAAAGGATTGACTTTCTGCAGCGAGGGCTGAGGTGGGAAGAGGGAACATAAACTTGTATTGGACCTAGTCAGTCCCATTTCATGATTTCCTCCAGCTCGATTCAGCAGCATTCAAGTAAGATTGAAGGCAGCAGATGGTGGGAATAATCCAGGGTTGGCAGGGGTTTGGCAAGACATGATTGGTAATAGGAGAAGGGGTCAGGGGACTTAAGAGAAGATGATAACATAGTGTTTAACTGGTTTACCAAAGAGTTAAGCCTTAAACGGCCAGTTCAGAGGTGATGGCCTGGGAAGGAATTGAAGCATAGAGGGATTGGTGGTCACAGTGAGGACAAAGAACAAGATGAGGGGTCATAAGTCATAAGGAAAGATGGAATGATCAAAATTATGATCTGATAAGGAAATTTCTAAGTTCATGAACGTGGAAGCAGAACTCTAATGGGTGATGGGAAGATCAAGGGTATGTGTAGCTGAGGTAGAACAGAGGACTAAGTTGTGTGACTTGAATAGCTTGAGGAACTGGAAAGTTGGGGTTGTTGAGGGATCAAATGTATGTTGAAGTTCTTTAGTATGGGGGCAGGAATTTAAGGAGTGAGAAAGATCTGAGCCCATTGAGGAAGGAGAGAGAATGTTCTGGGGGGCTATAGATAATGGCTTCTGGGACCTGGATTAGTTGATTGGTTTGTACAGCGTGATCCTCAAATAGGAGAATGACGGTAGTCAAGTCAATGAGTTAATAAGCATTTATCTACAGAGCAGTTGTTCTGACCTCATTTATGTATGCCTGTAAAACCTGGAAAGTATATACCAGCGCCATGCCAGGAAATGGAATCGCTTCCATTTGAATTGTCTTAGGAGGATTCTAAACATCACCTGGCAGGATAAGATACCAGACACTGAGGTCTTTTCTCTAACCGAACTGCCAAGCATTCAGACTGTACTGTAGAGATCCAACACTGATGGGCTGGCCATGTTGTTCAAATGCCAAACGCGTGATTACTCAAAAAACTACTTTACAGAGAATGAAGTAAGTGCTCCCACGGAAGTCAGAAGAAGCGACACAAGGTCACTCTCAAAGTTGCTCTGAAGAACTTGAGCATTGACTGGGAGACACTGGCACAGGACCACCCAGCATGGCGTGCCCTCATCAAAAAAAATCTCCGTGAGAAAAGCAGAATCATAGACTCACAAAGGAAACATGAACTTGGAAAATCCAGAGCCTCCTCCACTCCAAATGTTCCAACAGTCTATTTGTACACGAGCTGGGGTAGAGCCCTCCATACTCATGTTGGTCTGATCAGGCACAGCCAAATACACCAGACTCTGACTCCAACATTGCGATGCTATTGGCTGTCTTTGAAAACAAAGGACAAACAACCACAAGAACTATGTGCCAGACACTGAGCTAAGTGAAGGGAATAAAAATATAAGTAGAAATACAGACAGTCCCTGCCCTCAGTGAGCTTACATTCTAGTGGGAGAAGTCAGCACATAGAAGGCTGAAGAGCAGAGAGGAGGTCGGTATCCAGGGAAGGGGAATGATGAAGAAAGTCTAGAGCGTAAGGAGTAGGGCACACAAAGGAATTAAGACTTGGCCTGGCCTGGACATTTTTAAAATGGAGGATCAATTGGCCAGTCAGAGGAAGGGGCCACAAAGGCTCAGCACCTTGCCGTTGTGGAAAGGCCAGCCACAGGAGAGTGATGGTGGAGAGTCTGGGTCTGGAAATGACAAGGACAAAACAAAATGGAACGCACACATACCCTCCCCCTCTCCCTCCCTCAATAATTAAAGAAAAATGATGTGACCCTGGGCAGATTCTCAGTTTCCTTTTTTTCCTAAATCCAGGAGGATGAGCCAGATGCAACCCATGGCCCCTTTCAGCTCTGAAATCTGTGAAGCCTGGGTGTGAATCTCCATTCTAACACCTAGAATCCATGTGACTGAGGGTGGGTCATATTCTCTCTCTGGGCCTCAGACTCAAGCTCTATAACATGGGGTAAATTCCACTTATATTCTTCCTCTTGTGGTCCTGTGGACAGGAAAGTGTTTTGTAAGCTGAAAAGCGTGCTGCTGATATTAATTTTTTCCCCTGAAATTTGGCCTTTGAACCTTGCCTAGATGCCCCACCTTTGTGCCCACTTGGCTATGTCTAGGTGAGGAGACTGTTACAGGAGGTTTCCCCAGGACCCCTTCCCAGGCTGTAAATGCAGCCTGAGGAGGCTGAGGAGCAGGGGGAGGAGGGTTGAGCCATTTGCCTTGTGAATAGAAGGGCTGTTGCTGGTCCATCATTCCCCAGCCTGCTCTCCGTGTGGTCATGTCCTGTTGGGGGCTTATGTCATGGGATAGAGGGGTTCCAGGGGAGCCCAGACCCCAGCGGGAGCTGGCTAGAGAATGTGGGGCCAGCAAGGCCCACAGGCCAGCTCAGGCCATGACAGGATGAACAGGACTTTTCCAGGCCCTGCTGAAATGTTTATTTATAACTCCCACCGTCTGGCCAGGGCCTTGCCAATCAAAACAGACGGAGGGTTTTCCAGCGGCTCAGGCGTGTTCCTTTCAAAGGTCTTTTTTTTTCTTCTTCTTTTTTTTTGGAGGTGGGGGGGGGCATGATATTCGATAGGAGTTAAGCTGCAAAATTAGTTTCAGAACAGCAGGCGTCTCTTACCCATCGGCCTTTGCTGGACTGGGGGCTGCCGGGGAAGTTAACCCCTTGCTTCACCCTGTTAAATTGGGCTAAGGCTGGAGCCTAGGACTGGGACAGGGGGTGGGGGAAGGTTTGTGCCTCAGTTTCCCTCAGGTGAAGGAGTGTCTTAGGACAAGCTCTCAGATAAAGAAGCACCCCCCTAGACCTATTGATTGTACAGCAGTCACCTTTGACTTTATGAAATGTTTCTCTGTCCCTCCAGAAAGATATTCACTTGGTTACAGATTTAACCACTGCAGAAACTAAACACTAGAAAAGGACCTGAGTTCTCTTCTTATTTTCAGAGGCAGGGGGACACAGGAGAATTTTTGTGATTTAATTAGTGACTTTGTAATTAGAAGAGCTGGTTTCAAGTCTCAGCTCCTTTAAATACTGAAAGGCTGAAATCCTGTTTTCTCTTTTTGAAAGTTGGAAAAGTCAAGAAAATTTTGGAGCTAGAGAGAATCTTGGACGTCACTCGGTCTAACCTCCTCATTGTACCAAGAAGGAGACTGAGGCAAAGAGAAGGGAAGCCTTTTTGTCTGGATGACACCCAGATTCAGTAGAAAATAGGGAACTGGGCTCAACCCTCTTGCGTGTCTTCGCCAAACCTCCCTGCTGGGCTCCCAGTCTTCAGGTCTGAGCCCTTGGGGGCCTTACCCTTTCTGTGCCCCAGGAGTGAATGGGATCCAGCCCCTAGACTAGCTAGGAAAGGCAGGAGTAAACAAGTCACTTGGCTAACCTGGCCCTGGCCCACGGCCAAGCTCCGAATCTCTTTGCAATATTTAACAATGACAAGAAAATCCATTGCAGGGCCTGAGGGAAAAGAAGAATTCATATTTCAGCCTGGCCTACCCCCTCCCCTTCCCCCTTCCCTCCTCCTCTCTCTCACTCCTCCTCCCTCATCAGTGCCCATACTCCCCCGCCACCCCACCACAATATGCCTGCCCTGGAAGGTCTCACTGCCCAGCTGAGAGAGACCCAGGAGGGTTTGGGATGAGACTTCTCATGCCCCCACCTCTGCCAGAGCCACCTGCTAAGAACCAATGATGGATGGGCCAGAGGATGTCAGGGCTGGGACGGCCTTTGGTCAGGGAACGCTTTTAAACACCTACTATGTGTCAAGCTCTGTTCTAAGAGCTGGTGATACAAAGAAAGTCTCTGGAGGAGCCCCCAGTCCAGTGGGGGAGACAATATGGGGACAACCAGGTGCAAACACTGATTAAGGATTAAGTTGGCAATGATCAACAGGGAGAAGGCTCTAGAACCGAGGGTTTTAGGGAAGGACTTCCTGAAGCAGGGGACTTTTAGCTGGGACTTAGAGGAAGTCAGGGAAGCCAGAAGATAGAAATGAGGAGGGACAGGCTTCCTGGCAGAGGGAACAGCCAGCGAAAGGGCTGAGAAAATGCTGGGGAGTGTTCTTTGTGAAGAACAGCAAGGAAGCCAGAGTCCTGGAGAGAAGAATATGTGGAAGGAGGTCAGGTATAAGAAGACTGGAAAGGTGGGAAATCAGAGGTGGGAGGGCCTGAGAACAAGGAATGTCAGATCTGGGAGGGACCTTAGAACAGGGGATGTCAGGGCTGGGAGGGGCTTCAGAACAGGTGATGTCAGAGCTGGGAGGGGCCTGAGAACAGGGGATGTCAGGTGGGAGAATATCTAATGCAATTCCCTCCTTTTTCAGAAGAGTAAATTGAGTCCCAGGGAGAGGAAAATACTCCTTCCATATCATACAAGTCAGATGAGCCTCCATGCAGGAAGGAAGGATCCTTCACATCCCTCCATACAGATGACTCATTGTTCTATATGGAGGCTTGGGATGGACTGTTTTTCACTTGCACTTGGCCCCGAATGACAAATCCTCTGTCTGTCACCTTGTCACCCTGAGATGCTGTACTAAGGGTGGTTGAGGAGCTGGAATTGGAAACAGAAAGACCACAGTTTGAATCCTGCTTCTGACACATACTAGCTATAGGACCCTGACCTGGTCACCTAACCTCTTGGCCTCAGCATTTTCATCTTTAGAATGGGAATGACAATACTACCCACAGTACTTTGTTCACAGGATAGAAGCAGACCTCTGTGTGGAGGTTTCTGCTGAAAACTTGCCAGCTGTCTCCAGGAAACCCTCCCTGGAGGGTAAGAACCTGACTGGCTGAGAAGAGACAGTAAAGGGACTTGTCTGGCAGTCCACGTGATCCATCCACTGGTGATACCTAGAGGAACAAAGGAAGGGCCTCAGCACCTGGAATGGCTCTCATGCAGTGAAACTAGGAGAGGGTAGGGACAAAAATGGGAGAAGAGTGAAGATGCACATGGAAGAAACCCCTCAGTCAGTGCTAAAGGGAAGACAAGGCTGTGTGCTAGATGAAGATGAGGATGATGGTGGTGGTGGTGGTGATGATGATGATGGCGATGATGATGATGATGGTGGTGGTGGTGGTGGTGATGATGACGATGGTGGTGGTGGTGGTGGTGGTGGCGACGATGATGGTGATGGTGGTGGTGGTGGTGACGATGACGATGGTGGTGGTGGTGGTGGTGATGACGATGGTGGTGGTGGTGGTGGTGGTGATGATGACGATGGTGGTGGTGGTGGTGGTAGTGATGACGATGGTGGTGGTGGTGACGATGGTGGTGGTGGTGGTGGTGATAATGATGATGGTGGTGGTGGTGGTGGTGATGATGACGGTGATGGTGGTGGTGGTGGTGGCGGTGATGACGATGGTGGTGGTGGTGGTGGTGGTGGTGATGACGATGGTGGTGGTGGTGGTGGTGATGATGATGATGGTGGTGGTGGTGGTGGTGACGATGACGATGGTGGTGGTGGTGGTGATGATAATTAGCATTCATAAATCACTTAAGGTTTTCAAAAGGTTTTAAAAACATTATCTCATTTCATCCTTCCACCAGCCCTGGGAGGCTTTATCCAGTCATTTCAGTCTTGTCTGACACAAAGCAATTTGGGGTTTTCTTGGTAAAGACACTGGAATAGTTTGCCATTTCCTTCTCCAGCTCATTTGACAGATGAGGAAACTCAGGTAAACAGGGTGAAATGACTTGCTTAAGGTCATACAACTAGTGTCTAAGGTCAGATTTGAACTCAGGTCATCCTGACTCCAGGCCGGATACTCTGTCCACTACTCCACCTGGCTGGCCATTAAGGTACTACGGTAGTCTGTATATGAGTTATGGAGAAAGCAGAAGGAAGGGGTGGGGTAGCCGAGGCAAAGGCTACCCACCCCGAAAGGCAGATGATAGTATTTTCCCCATTTTACAGATGAGGAAACTGAGGCAAACAGTGTTATCTGCCCAGGGTCACACAGCTAGTGAGTGTCTGAGGCTAGATTTGAACTCAGGTCTTCCTAACTTCAGGTCCAGTGTTCTTTCAACTTCAACACCCAAGATCTGAGTTCAAATCCTACCTGAGACACCTACAAGCTGTGTATCCCTAAGGTGGCTAGTATTGATGGGGGCCCTTCTGCTCTTGATCTATGGGCCTGTGGATAGATGTTGGGTCCAAAGAGCTGAGTTTGGGTCCAGGCTTTGCTGTATCTTGGCACTGTGGTCCTTGTACATGTATCTCTGTGTCTAATTGGAGCTAACCCTGCTTGCCCTGGCAATATTACAGGAATGTTGTTAGGAAATGGCTTTTTATGCCTTTAAAGTATTATAGAATTATGAGGGATGATGAGGAAGATGAGGATGAAGATGAGGGAGAGGCATGAACGAATCATACAACCATCCCCAGAATGGAATTTACATGTCGGGCTCGGAAAGAGTCCTGAGCCTCCCCCTTCAGACCCGTCCCTTGAGCTTCCCCAAGGCCTGTTGGTAGCTCAGAGTCTTTTAATCACTTCCAATATTGCCAATTTTGTGAGAGGAATTAAAATTATTTATTATCCTGGCTATTTTTCAGCTCCTGAGAATTCTTCTGGGGAATTTTCCCTTCTCCAACAGCTCAGGGCCTGGTCTCTGGTTAATTATGAGATGCTGAAGGTTTTGAGAAGCCTAATTTTAGTCTGAACCACCTGGATTTCTCTTGGGATGTGTTGAGATGGTTGCTGTGGGAGGAAGGGCGGGTGAGAGGCAAGGGGTCCCCAGGCGGGCTGGGTGGCAAGCAGGGGAGAAAGTCAATAGAGAAAGGGCATCACAGGGACCTCAGGTGCAGACAGGGAACCCTGGAAGTCTAGAGCCTTGGAACCTTGGAGCTGGAAGAGACCATCAGACAGGTCGGTCAGAGCAAAGAGGCACCATGGTAATAATTTAGAGATAGGAATGGTGATAATAACACTGTTAGCATTTACAAACGACTTTAAGATTTGCAAAGTGCCTTTGCAAACAGCATTGTACTTATCTTCATAACAACCCTGGCTGTTACCATCCATCCCGTTCTACAGATGAAGAAACAGAAGCCAACAGAGGTTAACTGCCTTGCCCAGGGTCACGCAGCTGATAAGTATTTGAGACTAGATTTGAATTCAGGTCCTCTTGATTCCAGGTTCAGCTTTCTATGCATTTATACAAAACAGAATGTGAGAGCTGGGAGGGGCCTGAGAACAGGGAATGTCAGGACTGGGAGGGGCCTTAGAACAGGGAACGTGAGAGCTGAGAGGGGTCTGAGAACAGGGGATGTGAGAGCTGGGCAGGGCCTTAGAACACAGACTCTAGAATATCAGAGCTGAAAAGGACCATATAACTTAGAATGCTAGAGTTGGAAGGGAGCTTAGAACCTAGAATGTAAGTGTTTGAAGGGCATATGGGCCATAAAATGTCAAAGATAGTTATTAGGAAGAGCCATAGATTATAGGTTAGAGTTGAGAGACGCGTCAAGATTTTAGAATATTACTGCAGTCAGGAACCTTTGAGGCAAAACCATCCAATCCTGCCATTGGCCCCGGCCAGCAATGACTTTGTTTCTGAGCCGGGATTCTAGCCCAGTCTCTTGACTCCTAGCCCCAGGGCTCCTGTGGCAGCCCCTGCCGCTGCCACCCTCACCCTTGGCCTCTATAAGCACATCCGTCCAGCGAAGGTTGAAATCGGAGACTGCTGGCCGAGTTTTTCTTCTTTGTCGCTACGGGATGGGAGGCCAGCTGCAGCTAGTATGTTCACTCGGGTCGAAGGAGAGAGCCTCTCATTGATCTGAGATGATTTCCATGGGGAGATGAGGCTAGCCCGGGTGACCTCTGGGGATTTCTCTCTAACTCTTTGGCTTTCTGAACACAAATCTCTTGGTATCCCGGGAAGATCATGGCTGTTTCCTGCACAACACATTCAGGCTGGTGTAGGGGCAAGAAAATAGGCAAAATGATAAAAATGTTGGTGTATTCTGTGTGGCCCCACACCGACTCATTCAACGCCCCCCCCCCCAGTCCTTCTGGGTCACAATTGCATTATTTGATATAGACTTCTTATTGCATTCCATATAGGGTTACAGCATTATAAGGGGCGGAGGGGACCTTAGAACAAAGAATGTCAGAACTGAGAGGAAACTTAGAATCGAAAATGTCACTGTTAGAAGAGAATTTAGAACATGAAATGTCCAGAGCTTTGGGGGGCCTTAAAATAGAGGCACCAAATGCACCAGCCCAATGCAGCCCCCAAATCCTCCTGAGTGCAGCCTGAACCAGATTAAAATGGAATTGAGAAATAGTTAGCACAATAAGTAAAAATATAATAGGATAGAGAGAATATTAGTAAAATAAAGTTTTCTGAATATGTAACCTGAAGGGATCTGTACTTATCAAGGATTTTTATTATTATAAGTATTTATAAATAATATAGGGCAGCTGGGTGGCTCAGTGGATAGAGAACTGGGCCTGGAGTCGAGAAGACCTGAGGTCAAATCCAGCCTCAGACACTGGCTGTGTGACCCTGGACAAGTCACTTAGCACTGTTTTCTTTTGTTTTCTCATCTGTCAAATGAGCAGGAAAAGGAAATGGCAAACCAATATCTCTGCCAAGAAAACCCAAATGGGGTCACTGAGAGTCAGACACAACTGAACAGCAAATAAACAATATATTTATTATTATTGATAATTATTTTATTATATTCACATTATAAATTAGTATTATATTTTACAAATAATTATATTTATCCTTATACCAAATATATTTATTTGTAGATAATATATTATAACTACTATCTCCCTAATGCATTTAGTGGACCCCATTTCTACTTGAGTTTGACTTTACTTCCTTAGAACATAAAATATCAGAACAGGGAATGTCAGAGCTGGGAGGGGCCCTCAACAGGGGGGATGTCAGAGCTTAGAAAGGTTTTAGAACAGGGAATGTCAAGCTGGAAGAGGTCTTAGAATGGACAGTTCAGAACTGGGGGGAGGGGACCTTAGAGCAGGGGATATCAGAGCTGGGAAGGGACTCAGAGCAGGGGATGTCAGAAGTGGGAAGGATGTTATAACTTAGAACCAAGGATATTAATGCTAGCAGGGACTTTTGATCTATCATTTGGCAAACGAATCACCCTGACTGATTAAGTGACTGCCCTAAGGTCCCTTGACAAGTTGCAAAGGTAGGATTTGAATTCTGGTCCTCTAACTTTGAATGCATAGCTTTTCCTGGTGGCCAAGGCTTGCTGTTCTACGTCCAGACTATTTCTCTCACCCACACAATCCTTTTTTGGACTCCCATAGTCATAGCCTCAGTTTGTGTC
>NC_050573.1:18008385-18144798 GCF_011100635.1 Trichosurus vulpecula
GCCAGCATGCCTGATTTCTTCCTGCTCTGTGAGTAGATACTGGTGGTTGCACAGTGAGTCATCGAGGTGGAGCTGGTCAGTCCTTTGGTGGAATCTTTTCTTTGCTTCCCACTAACGTCTTCCCTAGTGGCAAATTCACCAGACTGGAAGTTGGAATATCTGTGTTCTATTACCGTCTCTGCTCTGCCACTCACAATTTGGGACCTGGAACACTGAAGTTGGAGATGGAGGTCCTGAGTTCAAATTTGACCTAGTTAAAAACTTGAATTTTTAAAAAGAGAGTAATGGAGAAGCACATGGTTGGCAGGACTGTTCCCTTTTTCAGTTCCTTGCTTCTTTCTCTGGCCTGGACTAGTGCAATGATCTCCTAAATCGGCCTCTCTGACTCAAATCTCTCATTCTCTAATCCCTGTAGCTGTTGAAGCAATTTTCCTAAAAGATAGATATGGTTGTATAAGGGATGTGTGTGTATAGGGATGTCTGAGCCTGTATATAGTGAATGGAGTCAGTACATACACTCCTATGTCAAATCTTTAATGGCTTCTATTATCTTTAGAATAAAATACAAAATTTCTAGCCTGGAATTCAAGGCCTGCTACAATATGCCTCCCACCTATCTTTCCTCTTCATACACTTTCCCCTTTCCCCTTTCCCCTTCATGTACTCTCCATTCTAATTAAAAGGGCTTGTTCTATATACCCTAAAGACCACTTTGCCTCTCTTGCTTACATACCTTTTCACCGGCTGTTTCTCATGCCTGGTATGCTGTCTCTCCTCCCTTCCAGCTTCAGCTTCCCTGGCATCCTTCAAGACTCAGCTCTAACTGCACCTTATACAGGATAACATCCTTAGTCCCCCAAGTGCTTCCCACCCCATGCTAGTGCTTTCTAGATTACCTTATTATATCTGCTTAGTATGTATTTTTTCACATATGCTCTTGTTTTCTTACCCATTAGAATGTAAGCTTCTTGGGGGCAGGGCATTTAATTTTTGCATTTGTATCCCTAGGGATATAGGATGTCCCTGGCATGTAGCAGGTGCTTCAAAAATACTTGTTGATTGAAGTTGAATATAAACCCCTCGAGGGCTAGGATGATTTTACTCTTGTCTTTGTATTTCTGCTGCCTGGCATAGTGCCTGGTGCACAAAGGCATCCCAATACAACTTTGTTAAATGGAATTGCAATAAATTTAATATGCAAAATGATAGTGTTGGGCTGAATGCCCTCTATCTGTGACTTTCTATGAAATCATTTGGCTCTTTTGGGGTGGTAGCTACCCTCCCATCTTCTTCTTTCTGATTCCAACTACCAGGGCCTATTTCCCTTCTATGCAAGCTTCTCCCAGCTCCAAGGGTCTTCTTTATGTTTTCTTGGATGGGATCTGTTATTTCTTCTTAGAAAAAAAAAACCACAATTGTCTGAGGTGTTGGGGGGGGTGACATTTCTTTCTGAGATGAAATGGAAATCCATTTCCCAATTTAAATGGAAAAAAACCTCTCCCATTTCCTTAGAATTCCATTATTCTAAGAGCATCGAATGGTAGACTGTAGAGTACGGTTGTAACAACAGGAACAAATAATGCTAGCTGGCATTTCTAGCACTTTAGGATTTCTGAAGAATTTTATATGTATTGTTTCATGTGATGAACATCAGAAAGGACCTCAGAATAAAGAATATCCCAGCTGTTGGGAATTTTTGAACCTTAACATATAGAACAGAAAATATGGAGCCAAGAGGAAACATAGAACATAAAATGAGAGAGAAGGAAGTGATTTTAGAATAAGGAGCTTAAAAATTCAGAGCTGGAAGGGACCTTAGAACATAGGGTATCAGACCTGTCAAGGACTTGAGAATACAGTTAGAATTTAGAGCTTAGAATGTCAGAGCTGTCAGGGACCTCAGAACAGAGAATGTTAAAACATTGAACAGAGAATGTTTTTTCTTCTGCATATGTGGGGACCTGGAACTAAGCAGCAGTTGGCAGAGCCCCCAAAATATTTTGCTTTGCTCACATGTATTGAGAGTTGGAGGGATAGGGCCTGAGGAATTGAGGTTTGGGCCAAGTTCTGTTTTTAATCAGGAATCAGGCTCCTCATTGCAGAACCAAATCAAGTTTGTGTAGCCTTCTTTATAATGATTTCAAAGGACACATGTGTGTAGCCATCATTTTTGGCTGAGATGTGCACGGGGGTTTGGGCGCCCCAATAATTTTCATTATCACTGCAAAAGTGTTTGACTTTTTGAAAGAACTGACTCCATTCACTAGTTTGGGCATCTCTGCAGTACTCACTGACTTAGATAGGCTCAGACATCCCTGTACACACAGAGACATACACAGACTCAAGCTGACAGAGAGAGAGAGAGACAAACAGACAGGCTTGCGCATGCCCAGCCTCACAGACTGACACAGACACACAGACCATGGTACAGGGGAAATTGGTCAGTGAATACACATTTATTAAGAACCTACTATGTGCCAGGCACTCTACTAAATGCTGAGATATAAAGAAAAACAAAAGACAGTTCCTTCTCTAGCAGCTCACAGTCTAGTGGGAGAGAGAGCTTGCAAGCAGCTGTGTACAAAGGAGATAAATACAGGGTGGATTGGAAATGATCACTAGAGGGAAGGGACAGTGTTGACCTCAGAGGCAGAGGATGCACATTCAGGCCTGCCTGTACTGCTTACTTCTGTCTTTGTGATCGTGGCAAAGTCACTTCAACCTGTTTGCCTCAGTTCCCTCATCTGTACAACGAGGGGGTTGGAGTACATGACCACTGAGCCCCTTTTCATTTCTAGATTCATGATTCTATGTCCATCTATAGAAACATATCATTTTACACGTGTACCTCTAAACATACACTGGCCCATTCTTTGTCTTCTTCCTTCCTTCATCTATTGGAAGACAGTGGTAATTTCTTCCCCTTCTCTAGTCATCAAGTTTTCTGTCCTCCAGACTGAACATCCCAAGTCCCTTAAGCCAATTCTTCTATGGCCCGATCTCTATTCCCTGACCACCTGGTCATATTCCTCTATTCATTTCTGATTCCAACACTTCCAATTTGATCTGAATAGCTCGTAGCCCTTTGAGCCCAACACCAGGTGCTGAAGAACAAGTCAAGGAATAGCTATAAGGACCTAGGATTAAAAAAGAAGAGGAATTGGGGTCTGATGCTCCAAGTACAGTAATCTCTCTCTCTCTCTCTCTCTCTCTCTCTCTCTCATCTACCTCTCCATCCATCCATCCATCCATCCATCTATCCATCCTGCCTATCTATCTATCTGTCTGTCTGTTTGTCTGTCTATCTATCTATTTGTCTATCTCATCTACCTATTCATCCATCCATCTATCTATCTATCTATCTATCTATCTATCTATCTATCTATCCATGTATCTATCTATGTAAGGAGGGGGAAACATTTTTTTTTGCCCTTTCACTTAACGCCCTATAGAGTAGCAACTTACAGAATCAGGGCAATGGACTTTACATAGAGGCATGTATATAGGATTAAGACTAAAGAAGGTCCATAGATATTTTTGAATCCAATTATCTTTTTTTCCAGATGGGAAAACTGAGGCATAAAGGGTTAAAGTTACTTGACATAGGTGGTAAGTGGGAGAGCCAATATTTGAACCCAGAGCCTTTGACTCCAAATTCTTTCTACTTCATGTTAAAGTGTTAGAACAGAGAATGTCTGAGGGGCCTAAGAACAGAGAATGTGATTAACAGGAGGCTTCTCTAAAGATGATCTCATACAATTTTACGGACAAGTAAACTGAGGCCTGGAGTGGGGGTGGCTCGCCCAATGCTGCACAGAAGGTTGGCTGAAGGCCTTCTTCCTCCCAGGCTGGAGACCCAACCAGCTCAGTAAAAACAAACAGAACAGTCAGACCAGTCCTCAGGCATCAAAACAACCCCTTGGCTGCCACAGTCCTTCATTTTGCAACCAGCTGTTAGCTCATAGGACAGGGAAGGCTGCGATGCATCCTCCACCTTCTCCCTGCAACCCAGAGCCCAGCCGTAAGAAATCCAGTGTGACCAGTGGAAAAACTGAGCCTGTCTACGTTTGGGAAGATATTGCAGGTAGGATGGGCTGCCATCCAGGAGGGGTGATGGCCATCCAGGCCCAGAACACAGAGAGCCCCTTCGGAGCAGGACGCTAGGTAATGGGGCAGACGGGGCGTCGACAAACACGCCTGTCAGAGGACTGGCCAGCCAAACTCACCAGGATTAAGAGAGTTATTCATAACTCCTTCCCCTCTCCCCTACCACTTTCTCCCCACAAAAACCTTTTTAGTGGTATAACATAAGGAGCATCCATTTCAACCAAACTTCTCCCACATTGGTGCCTTTGGCTTCTACACCAGGATTCAAGCTCTGCCACCCACCTGGCACCCACCACCCAGACAGCAAAGGTGCTACCCTTTAAATTAATCATATAGCACTTCACACTAGCCCATTCCATTTTAGTATTTAGAGAAATGTGAAGCAATGTGGTCATATTGGGTAACATGTGGATCATAGAATTTATAGCTGGAAGGTACCCCCAACATCTGATGCCTTTCCCTCCATTCCTCCCTAAAATTCCTTTGTATTTAATCTTCATATATTTTGTGTGTGTATGTATATACATGTGTATACATATACATACACACACATATATATTTATATATATATACACATAAATACTTACGTACGAACTGACACATGTACAGAATGAATTAGCCCTATGGTACTTTCTCTGTCTCTGTCTCTCCTCTTTCTCTTCCCTCCCTCCTCTCCCTTCCTCTCTCTTTCTCCCTCCATCCTCCCCCTCTCTCTCTGTCTCTGTCTCTCTTTGTGTCTCTGTCTCTGTCTCTGTCTCTGTCTCTTTCTCTCTCTCTTCTTCTAAAAAGGCTCTTAACTATGGTGATACAGGTAGATGTGGTTCATTCCTGGGGGACCCTAACCCCTAAAGACTTGGGTAGGACTCTTTTCTTGAATTCACTGGCTCTTTATACCTCTCCCTGGAGCCCTAGGAAGAATCACTTACAGTTTTAGTTTAGCTCATGTCTAGGGTCTACCCAAGACCGGAGTGGAAGTATGAAGAACGTACAGTGTAAATCAGGGATAGGACAGCCATTTAGTTCCTCCACACAAAAGTAATGTTTAAAGGACAAAAGACTCCGAATCATGCACTGGCAAAGAATTAAACATGAAGCCCTAACGTATAACCACAATTATATTCTCCAGGGAGAATGAGACCTAAAGCATCAACACACAAAATATTTAGCAGAAATACTGAATAGGTATTTCACTTTCCTTTCTGATCAGAGGGGCATGAACAGTGTCCTTGAAGGTCATATTTTTGGTAACTCAGGCCAGGGATTAGGATCTTCCTCCTATCCATTGCCATCTTCTCCAAGAAGCATTTGGAGTACAGGGCCTTAGCTCTGGCCTAGGCCTCCTTTTCCCATCCCTTCTCCACTTGGGTCAAAGGACTCCTCATGTTCCCCCTGGCATCTCAGCAGTGTGGCTGAGGGCAGTCGCTTCCTTAGAAGTCAAGGACGGTGTGGACACACATTCATAGCTCTATGAGGAGCCTAGCTCATGAGGTCACTGTTCTTACGGAGGACACTTTGAGGAGTAAGCAAGGGGCTTCCCAGAGAGGACTTGGGAGTTAACAGCTTTGCCACAAGTGCTGTCTGAGCTGGATTCTGCTTTCCCCTGGACTTTGTACATATTGGTAAGGCCCTGTGTCGCAGACCGCTGCAGGGATCCTCTGTATCAACTCTCATTTCTATATCATTTTTTAAAATAGTCAGCAAGGTGGCCCACTGGGGAGAATACTGGGCATAGGGTTAAGACAGCCTGAGTTCACAGTCAGACTCAGACACTTAGTAGCTATGGAGCCCTGGGCAGGTCACGTCACCCATGTTTGCCTCAGTTTCCTTATCTATAAAATGGGGATAATAAAGCACCTCTCTCAAAAGGATCACTGTGAAAACCACAGGAGATAATATTTGTAAGGCACTTAGCACAGTGCCTGGCACAGAGTAGGTATAATATAAATGCTTACTCCCTCCCCTGCCTTCCCCTCCTCTCCTCCCTCTCCCCTCCCCTCCCCCCCTCTCCCCTGGCACAGAGTAGGTATAATATAAATGCTTACTCTCTCCCCTGCCTTCCCCTCCTCTCCCCTCCCCTCCTCTCCCCTCCCCTCCTCTCTCCTCCCCTTCCCTGATGGATATGAGATGGTATCCTGAGTCCTTCTTTGCTACCTGTGGGTCTCTCTATACTTGCAGTCTTTCTGTATATCTGGGATGCTCACTCTCTCTCTCTCTCTCTCTCTCTCTCTCTCTCATTCTACAGATGTACATAAACACAGAGACACATATACATATATACATACACACGTACACATACATACACATACCCACACACATATACTTATACACATGTGTACATATAGATAGACAGATGGATAGATAGACATATAGATGTAGATGTAGATAGATAGACAAGACAGATAGATAGATGGGTAGACACTCTGTGTTGAAGGCAGATGAGAAAAGGCCTCACACAGGAGATGTCAGCTGAGCTAAATTTTGAAGGAAGGTAAAGAGTCTAAGAGGTGAAAAGATGTAGAACAGCCTGGACAAAAACATGGTGGTGGGAGATTTGTGTGTGAGAAGCAGCAGGAAATCCAGTTGGTCTGGACCCTAAAGCGCATAATGAAATAGAATAATGAGTAATAAGGTTGAGAAGGCAGGTTGGAGCCAGGATGTAAAGGGAATTACATGCTAAATGGAAGAATTGTATCTGATCCTCAAGGAAGTAGGGAGCCATGGGAGCTTTTGGAGCTTTTGAAACAAGGAGTGGATATGGTCCAACTAGTGCTTTGGAAATGTCACCTTGGCTGCTGTGGGGATGATGGGTGCGAGCAAGGAAAGTCCTGAGCAAGGACTACAGGCTATTGTGAGAGTCCAGAGAGGAGGGGCTGAGGCCTGAACTAGGATGGGGGCACTAGATAGAGGGGTCCATGCTGACAGAAGAATTGTGCCAGTAGAAATGATGCTCTTTGGCAGTGCCCTGAATTTCTTCGGTGAGATGGAGGGAAGGAGGCCAGATGACTCCAAGGCTGTAGCCCTGGGAGCCTGGAAGGCTAGCTGTGCCCTAGACTAAAACAAGGAAAGGAGCCAGGGTCAGTGACTCCTAGAGTTGCAGATCCTTGAGAAGAAACCTTGTCGGATCTGTAGTTCAGAGGAAGCGAACACAGAGCTACAACATTCTCCAGTGTTGCCCAATTAGGTTACAATGTAATGGTTTAGCAATGGTTTTCTAATTCAGCATGGGCCTGTAGGGATTCTTATGTGGGCTTTAGTGATTCTGTTTGAGTTTGACTAGATTGAATAGTCTAGCGGTTTAATTTTGGAGATGATGAAGGTGAAGCCCAGTGCAAAGAACAAAGAAGAGCCAAGAAGAATCTGAGAGATTAGAATGTAGGACAACAACCAGCAGACTGCCTGCTCTGGAGTCCGTCTTCAGGATGGGCTTGTGAAATTGAATAGAACAGAGAATATGTGAATCTTAGAACATGGAACTATAGACCTAAAAGGGCTATTCAAACAGAGAAGGTCAGAGCTGGCAGGGGCCTTAGAACAGGGGATGTCAGGGCTGGAAAGGGCCTTAGAATATGGGATGTCTGTCTGAGATGGGAGGGGCCTAAAAACAGGGAATGTCAGAGCTGGGAGGGGCCTAAGAACAGGGAATGTCAAGGCTGGGAGGGGCTTTTGAATAGGGGATGTCAGAGCTGGGAGGACTCTTGACCAGAGAATGTTAGAGCTGAAAGAAATTTAGAACATCGAATACCTGAACAAGAGGGTCCTCAGAACTGAGAATATCTGAGTTGGGAGAGATCTTGGAAAATAGATAATATGTTACAAATGTATTTTGGAAGATAGTATGTTAGAATCCAGAAAGCCAGAGGGCCCTTAGAACCAAGAAGGTCAGGACGAGAGAGTCCTTCATTTTTCAGTGGAGGAAACAGACCCACAGTGGACGAGCAACGTCCCAGGGCCATGAACCTCCTTGTTTTCCTCCCATTACTCAAACCTGGGCCTCCTGCCTCCAGGTCCAGGGTTGGTTCCAATGCAGTGTGCTGCCTGTAGACCCAGCATTGTTGTGAATTTAGCAAATCTTGCCCTTTAAGAATGTTGTTTGTGGAGATAAATAATTTCTGCCACACTTGTCAGATATATTTGAAAAACATATTAATCACTTTAACAAATATTAGCTCAGAAAGCCGATAAATACATTCAGTGGGATATATTCTTTGTTGTTATATTACAATGAAAAATATGCTAATATAGTTGCCTAATTGATTGTATTTGAATAACTTCCTTTATGACAATAAATGTTTGTGGCAATGTCATTCAGATAATGAGAAACAGAGACTCCCGGATGCCATGAACGCTGCCTGGTTTGCCTGGATTGTCTCCCTTGGCTCCAAAGACAGCAACACAATAAGCTGGGCTTTGTAGGATCGGCAGATTCAAAGCCGGAATGGCCCTTGGAGGTCACCTAGGCAGTCCAACTGTTTAATTTGTTCAAAAGAAGAAACTGAGGCCCGAGACAGTTAATTGAGTTGCCTGACATCAGGCAGGTAGTAAGTGAAAGGTCTGGTCTGGCACTTCAGGGTTGTGGAGTCTTTATCAGAGCCTGTGGAATTCTACCCTTCCCTGATGTCTTTCTGGATTAAACCAGAAGGCTCCCTCTGATATTGTTAAGCCCATGGGAATTAGTAAACTCATCATCACTATCCTCCAATAGGCCTCCTAGGTCAGCATGGATCTTACCTGGGGATGGCACAGCCACTGTTAGGATTTCAATTTTCTCATCTAAAATGAAGGCTGTATTAAACAGCTTTGAAGGTATCTTCCAGTTAGGATGTGCTCTGGCATTTGAAAGGTCCTTCCATATCCACCAGTCTATGTTCTAAGGCCCCTCCCATCTCTGACATCCCCTGTTCTAAGGTCCCTCCCAGCTCTGACATCCCCTGTTCTAAGAGCACTCCCAGCTCTGACATCCCCTGTTCTAAGGTCCCTCCCAGCCCTGACATCTCCTGTTCTAAGAGCCCTCCCAGCTCTGACATCCCCTGTTCTAAGGCCCCTCCCAGCTCTGACATTCCCTGTTCTATAAATTCACATGAGAAGTTACTGAAGGGCATTAACACCCCCCTGTCCAGTTACTGCCTATGGCCACGCCATTGGTACAGTTTCAATGAAGAACAACAGAACTTTTGTATCTCTGAACTCTGAGAGGGAAACCAAAGGAAATGTCTTTCCAGGGTCAAAATGCAATGGGAATCAAATTGGAAATAAGAAAAGCTAGAAATATGCATGTGTGTGTAAATGAATGTGTGTGTGTGTGTGCGTGTGTATGTGTTTGCATAGGGCATAAGCAGAGGATATTCACTTCAGGAAAAGAGATTACCTTGGTCCATTTCCTTTGGCTAAAATGTGTTTAATCCTCAGACAAGACCCAAGTAAGGAAGAATCCCCACTTTCCTCTTCTTGATATTGGGTCTTTCTAAGTAAAGATCAGTGGGTCCATATGGCCTGACCTGGTTGGCCCAGGACTGAACAATGCCATCTGACAAACATCGCTTTGTAGCTCCTCTCTATCCTGCTTCCCGGCTGCCTTAGATCCTTATCAAATGTCTCTCATTACAGTTGGTCCTATTAGGCTTTCAAACATGAGCTGCAGTTAGCCCAAGGGGAACTTTTCCTTCTAGGGTAGATGGGCTTGGGGGGAGGGAGAGAACTATGAATGGACAGTTTCTGCTGACCCTGTTGGGATTCATTTGTTTATCTTTTCAACACATAAAAATGATGGCTTTATTTAAGCCATCTGAGGCCTTCAAGGGTGACAGAAAAACCAAGATATTTAGGCAATGGGATATGGAGAAATTTTTTCCCGCATCCTGAGAGAAGAAAACCTCTCATGTTAGTCTAGTGCCCCCTAGAGTCCGTAACTGGTGGCACTTGATTTTTGGAAGTTGTCCAACTTGTCTCCTGGACCTTGTGTGGTCAGTCCAGGATCTTAGAATTCCAGAAGAGACCACCTGCAAACTTACTTTCCTAAGATATTTTATTGTAGATACAATGAGGAATCTCTTGAGTTACATCAAACTTGGTGACCACCACCTCTATCAGCTGATATACTTTCAGACAAATAAAACCTCCCAAAGAAACTAGCCATCACTGCCAAGGATTATGAAGTCCTGGGTAGGAAAATAAGACTTCGTGCTGAGGGTAGTTTGAGCATAGGAAGATGAATAAATATTTTGCTTCCTATTCCTGAATGATCAGGGTCTAAGCAGGCAGCAAACACAAACAGACCAGAGCAAAAATAAGGCCTCAGCCAATTTGCCTTCAAAATATCAATCTCTGTGGAAAAGCATGTCCTCTTCTGGCATCTTTTCTAAACTGATAACTTCTCTTTGCATATTTCATATTCATTGACTTCTTTCATATTAATGCCCTTTGCACACTAGGTGTTCCTGCCAAACCAGCCTCCTCACTGTTCTCTGGGCTCAGAATTCCTTCTTTGCATAGACTTGGCACCTTTGCATAGATTGTTCCCCTTTATGTAGAATGCCACCATTCCTCATCTTTGCTTCTGAGACTCAGTAGCTTCCTTAGATTCCTATTTCAGATACAGTCTCCTGCATGAAGCCATTCCTGATCCAACCCACCCATTTGTCAGTGTTCTTTCTGTCCTGAAATAATTTATTATCTTTGAGTACATATTGAACTGGCAAGACTGAAGGCAAGCTTCTTGAGGCCAAGCTTGATTTTTGTTTTTTATTGTATCTCAGAGCCTAAACAAATCTCCACTTTAATTAGCAAACACTTGGCTTTCCTGCCAAAGATAGCTGAGAATTAATATAAAAGTTAGTAACATAAAACTCTTTACAGGGAGGGTTGGTTTCATTCTTGGCACTTGTATGCCTAGTACCTAGCACAGGGCCAGGCAAAACCCAAGTACTAAGTAAATACTTGCTGACTGATTGATTATAAAGATGGATCATGTAAGATTACAAGTAATATCACCCATATAGTGGAGACCAGCAGCAGAGAATAAACACATGAGCCAGCCTTTATTAAGTAGCTAGGATGTTCTAGGTTAAATAGTAATTGTTTTTTGTTCTGACTAAGAAACTGATGGTCTTCCCCTCCCAGATTGATGCAAACTAGGCCATCTTTTGCCTCAATTCTTAGCTGGCCTTTAATTACTGAATGGATGTTACCTCAGACAAACTGGGACCTGGGAAAGACCTTAGCTTAAAAAGGCCAAGGCCTCCCACTGCATCCTGGGCCATCTCCAGTCATCCTGATCTATATATTGCCACTGGACTCTGATGACTCTGGAGGAGAGAGTGAGGCTGATGACTCTGCGCAGCTCTGCCTCACTTAAATCCAGTTCACCTGCAAGTCACCGTATCACCCTCCCAATGTCATTGGTCCTCTTCAAGAATGAAGGGTGAACAACAACAATGTTTCAGGCACCGGGTGAGGCACTTGGGATAAAAAGACAAAACATTAGACAATCCCAAGCTTGGCCAGAGACCCAACTAAGCAAAGTTGCCCTGAGGGCATTCGAAGATATACATGGAAGAAGGCCAGCACAAATAAGAGATATGAAGAGAAGAGTAGACCAAATGGCGATTGAGATCGGAGCTCTGAGCCTATCTCCAGTTGATCCCACTTGTACATAGTTGTTTGCATATCATCTTCTTCATTAGACTGTGAACAACTTGAAAGAAGGAACGATTTCTTCCTTTCTTTTTTTGTATCTCTAGTACCTGGCACATGGTAGCTACTTAATAAATAATGATTTGACTTAATATTTGTGAGGAGGCTGAGGGATTGATTCACAAGGTATCTGAAAGAAGGGAAGTTACTAAGAGCAGGGAAAAATACCTCATGCCTTATAATACTGAAAAATTTGGCTGAGAGAATATTGACCACTGTAGGCCTATATCCCTACTTTCCTATTGGTACAAGACTGAGGAATCTTGATTAATTTTCAAAAGTACATCCATGAAAATTAATCAAGATTCCTTGAAAGATATAACAACAGAAATAACCTGGTTCTGATTAAGCACATCAGGTGAAACTCAAAGAAGGAAATGGATACTCATCAAAAGTGTTTGCCAGAGATGGACGAGAGTCAGGGCAGGATTCAAGTTTAGAAGGGCTTCTCTGTGGATAGTGAGGTCCTTCATCAGATGTTTCTGGTTGTAGATGACATTATGCTGACTGCATCAAACTCCCTGAACATTGTAAAGCCTCCTGAAAGAGATCTCTGTTTACTCAAAGGAGTTTGATGTAACCATCCACTCAGGAAAGTAGATGAATAATGTCTCTTGCTTAGATATTTAACTGCATTGACAACATGTAAAACATATTTGTCTGCATGTATATCAGGGATAGGCAATAGAAATGGATGGTGAGATAAGCCCAGAACTAACCAAGAAAGATAGAACATCTCTGATGGCCTTTGGGAAATTGTAAAGCTTAAAATGACCCCAAGGTTCTCCCAGAAACATATGGTTTTGGTACCAAGATTAGAGCAGTCGCATTGTATGGTTGAGACACATAGAACACAACAGACTCCAAAGGTCAAAAAATGACTATTAATAGTCAAGACGAGGTTGGTTGCACCCAAACAGGTAGCACTAATACATTCTTGGTAGACTTGTGAATTGTTCTGACCATTCTTAAAGATAATTTAGAATTATTCTAAAGAAATGACCAAATTTAGAGCTGTGAGCTGATCCAACCATTATGGAGAGCAATATGGAACTATGCCCAAAGGGCTACAAAAATGTGTATACCCTTTTACCCAGCAATACCACTTCTAGGGCTGTATCCCAAAGAGATCATAAAAATGGGAAAAGGACCCATATGTACCAGAATATTTATAGCAGCTCTTTCAGTGGTGGCCAAGAACTAGAAATTGAGGGGATGCTTATCAATTGGGGAATGGCTAAACAAGTTGTGGTATATGAATGTAATGGAATACTATTGTGCCTTAAGAGATAATGAACAGGTGGACTTCAGAAAAACCTTGAAAGACTTATATGAACTGATGCTGGATGAAGTGAGCAGAACCAGGAGAAAATTGTACACAATAACAGCCACAGTGTGTGATGACTAATTTTGATAGACTTAGCCCTTCTCAGGAATTCAAGGACCTAAAACAATTCTAAAGGACTCATGATGGAAAATGCCATCCACATCCAGAGAAAGAAATATGGAGTCTGAATGCAGAGCGAAGCAGACTATTTTATTTTTGTTTTGTTTTTCCTATCTCATGGTTTCTCCCAGTTGTTATAATTCTTCTATTCAACATGACTAGTGTGAAAATATGTTTAATAGGAATATATATGTAGGGCCTATATCAGATTGCATGCCATCTTGGGGAGGGAGAGGGGAGGGAGAGGGAGAAAATTTAAAACTTATGGAATCGAATGTTGAAAACTAAAAATAAATAAACTAATTTTAAAAAAAGATGTAAAAACTGACCAAATTGTCCAAACGCTTTGATTCAGAGATCCCATACATCTCCCAGAAATCAAAGACTGAAAGGTACCATATGTGCTTAAGTATTGATGGCAACTGCTTTTGTGGTAAATGCAAATAAAGTCAAATCAAGTCAGTGAACTTTAATTAAGCACCTACTATGTGACAGTGGACCTTAATTAAATGAACCTTAATTAAGCACCTACTAAGTGCAGTGGATACAGAGAAAGGTGAAAACAGTCCCTGCTCCCTTAAGGAGCTCCCATTTTAATGGAACAAAATAGGTAGCCAGACAATGAGTTGTGGCACATGGATATATACATTATGTGTGTATGTATACATATATATACATATATGTATGTATATGCATATGTACATGTGTAGGTTAATATATACATATATATATATATATATATATATATATATAATAGATTATTACTGTACTCTAGCAAGCAATGGGAGGCAGCTAAGTCGCACAATGGAAAGAGGACTGAGCCTGAAGTCATCTTCCTGAGTTCCAATCTGTCCTTAGACATTTACTAGCTGTGTGACCCTGGGCAAGTCACTTCACCCTGTCTGCCTCAGTTTCCTCATCTGTAAAATGAGTCGGAGAAGGAAAGGGCCATCCACTCCAGTATCTTTGCCAAGAAAACCCCAAATGGGGTCAGGAAGAGTGGGACACGACTGAAATGACTCAACAACAACAAGCAATGGATGTGAATGATTCAGAGTCAATTTATGTGAATGGCTGCAGAATAAAATAAGAAAAAAACCAGGAAAACGATACACACACAATAACTACAAAAGTGTAAATGGAAAGAATTTGGCCAGCATGGCGAGAAGGGCCAATGTATAATTCTAATTACCGAGGCTGGTTGTAAAGAAGAGTTAAGAAAATAGATGAATGAAAGTGTTTTTATTAAGTGCTTCTGATGAAGCACTTAAGCTAAATGCTGGGGACACCATTACAGAAATCATACCATAACAATTCTCAAGGACCTGATATTCCAATAGGAAGAGACAAAACCTATAGAAGAGAAGTGACTAGGATTTAATTACCATCGATACAGCACCTGGCACATTTGTTGTTCATTCATATCTGATTCTTCACGATTATACATGGGATTTCTTGGCAGAGATACTGGAAGGGTTTGCCATTTCCTTCACCAGCTCATTTTACAGATGAGGAAACTGAGGCAAACAAGGTTGACTGACTTGCTCAGGGACACACAGCTTGTGTGTATGTAAGGCGGGATTTGAACTCATGTCTTCCTGACTCCAGGTGCAGCACTCTATCCACTGAACCATCTAGATGCCTCCATTACTTGGCACATAGGTGCTTAATAAAGCCTTATTGATTGATTATCACACCATAGTGGTTAGGCCACTAGATGGTGTTCAGAAGACTCAGTTTCAAATTTATCCTCAGACACTGTAGCTGCATGACCCTCGGCATGTCACTTAATCTCCATGTGCCTCAGTTTACTCATCTGTGAAGTGGAGAAATTGGGACCCAATGACCCCTACGACTCCTTCAAGCTCTACAAATGCAATATCATGACCCAACGTCTCCAGTTCCTTCTGGCTAAGTGAGAAGCCCAGAGAGAACAAATAAAAATTGTTTGCACTTGCCAAGGTCAATGGCTCCTAGGATCTGGGGCTGGACAGTCCCTTAGAGGCCGTCCACTCTGCCTCCATTCTTTTGCAGAGGAGGAAGCAGAAGACCAGAGCAGGGACGGTGCTCACCCAAGGTCACACAGCACGTCAGCGGCAGAACCAGGATCCCAATCCAGGCCTCCTGAGTCCCAGCCCTAGTCCTTTCTCTTCCCCAGTGCTGTCTCCACATCCAGGCATCGCCTCCAGCTGTCAGTCTCACTGGCTGATTCTCACGTCCTGCCGTTCTCCTCTCTGGGTCCTGAGTCATCCCTCTCCTTCTGCTCTGACTACAAAGAGGCCTCAGCAGTGTTCCTTCCAGCTGGCTGGGAGATTTGGGCCTAATGCACACACCTGGCTTCAGGGATCTCTTTGTGTACATGGGGAACAGGCATGAGGGCTCAGAACAGCTGGAGTTTAGGGGGGGTGCAGAGAGGTGAGGACCATTCCCATGAGATCCTTGGACTTAACTGAACATGGAGCAGCCTTTTGGAAAGGCTTGATGGCAGGTCAGGAACTAGAAACCTTCATTGATTCAGAAGAGGCCTTAGAACTGAGGATTTTAGAGCTTAGCGGTGTCCTTTCTAAAACTAGAACAGGGGTGAGGAACCTGGGTCCTCAAGGCCACATGTGGCCAGGTCCTCAAGTGCAGCCCTTTGAATTAAAAGGCTGCACCTGAGGACTTAGAGGGCCACATGTGGCTTCAAGGCCACACGTTCCCCATCCCTGGGCCAGGAGGAGCCTTAGAACAGAGAGTGTCAGAGCTGGGAGGGTCCTGAGAACAGTGTCAGAGCTAGAGAACTTTAGAACAGAGAGTGTCAGAGCTGGGAGGGGCCTTAGAACATGGAATGTCAGAGCCAGGGGAGAGGGGAACGTTAGAACACAGAATGTCAGAGCTTGGAAGTGCTTTAGAGCAGAGAATGTCAGAACTGGGAGGGTCCTAAGAACAGTGTCAAATCTGGTGGAGAACTTAGGACAGAGAATATCAGATCTAGGGGAGGCTCCCAAAATGGTAGTTGTGAGCACTTAGAGATCATCTCATAGATTTTTAAAAGATAGGTTTTTATTGAATTTTCTATTTCTTACGTCATCATAGTTATCCCAAGTATCCTTCCCCCTCTCCATCCCAGAGAGCCATCCCATATTAAAAAATAGTATTTTTTAAAGAAGAAAACAAGCAACAAGCTGCTACATTGTCTGAAAACCTGTACAGTGGGTAACACCTGTGGACCTCTCACATGCAGGAAGGGGTGGGTTGGTGGGGTCCTTTCATCTCTCTTCTTCTGAGTCTTGCTTGATCTTTATAATTTTATTACATTGACTTCTGATTTTTTTGTAGTGTGGTTTTTCTTTCTATTTGCACTGTCCTCACTGTGTACGTTGCTCTGCTGATGTTCCCCTGCATCAGTTCATAAAGATCTTCCTATGCTTCTCTATATTCTTCGCCTACATCCATTCTTACAGCATAGTCATATTCCTTTCCATTCACGTACCACAATTTGTATGACCATTACCCAATTGATGGGCATCTATTTTGTTTATAATTCTATCACCAAAAGTGGTGCTTTAGCTATTTTTGTGCATATGAGGACTTCCTTGGGGTATAAGACAACATTCTCATTCCACTATCTGTCACCCTCATATGAGGAAACTGATCTCAACTCAGGGGTTGGGGACAGGTACTTTTTTTAGAACTCACACAGATTGTCAGTAATGGAAGTGGGCTGACACCCCAAGCCAGGGTCATTTCCAATTCTCCACACTTCTTATACAATGTTAAGGGATGGCAATTAGTCCTAGGGACCTCCCAGATGAGAACAGTCCTTCAAACAATGGAGGTTGTCACCTTACCTTCAAGTTATAGCCTTGGAGAGTGACTGAGAGCATTAGGAGGTTCAATGTAAGGGCCAGGTTCCCACTAGCCAGGATAAGTCAGAGCTGGGGCTTGAACCCAGGTGCTCCTGACCCCAAGCTAGGCTAGGCCACAATACCTTTCCTAGGCCTCTCTGATGACAAGGGCTTTGGAGGCCCCCTATGAAACATCTTTGATCATGAAGTCCGTCGGGTTTGGGCTCATTCTTGTTTATTTACTTTCAAAAGGAGGAAAAGTTAGAACTTCCTGCTGCCTCCCACCCCCAACTCCAGCAACATGGTGAAACTTGGTCTTATTTGGGAAGAAAGCTCGGATGGAATATATGCCCAATCCATTACTTTTTGCTAACCTTTTCAACTCAGTCTGTTTGTTTTCATTTTGACAGAAGAAATCCTGCTTCCAGGGATCTGCTGGATGGATGAAGAGTTCAGCCCAACCCCCAGATGCTTCTCTGGGGCCCCTGCCCTGTCCTATCTCCCTGAGAGTCAGTGCCAACACATGGACGACTGCCTGGCTAGACCCTCTGTCAAACCACCTCTCACCCCTTCAGTTCCTTGCAAGGTCTGACAGACCCGCTGGCTATGGGAGGTATCCAAACACAGAGGGGACAAGACCCAGGCCAGCGAGGGAGACTGTAGGTCTTACTTTTACCAAACAGGAGTCCTGAATCTGGTCTTGAAAGAAGAAATTAATGACCAAGGAGAGGGCCAAGCTGGTATTGTAGCAGATAGCTCACACAGGGTTCAACTAGGAGAGAGAGCTCAGATTAGCAGGTGATGACCTCTTCATTCCAGGCTTATAGAGTGTTGGCAGGAGGAAGGATCTTAGTACAGGAGATGTCAGAGCTTAGAGGGGTCTCTAGAATATTGTGTCAGTGTGGGGAGTAACTTTAGGACAGTGAAAGGAAAGAGAAGGGAGAGGCCTCTGGAATATAATGTCACATAATATAATATAAATAATTTATATGGTCATGTAATATATATTATAATGTCATATAATATATGTACATATCAATATAAGGAGTGACCTTAGGACAGTGAATGTCAGAGACGAGAGGGGATTTCCTTAGAATAGTTAAAGTCAGAAGTAGTGCCTTGTATACATACTCAGCTATTTACAAATGAAAACAGGCATTACCACAACACTGGTCAAAGAAGGGAGGGGCCTCTGGAATATGTCATATAATGATATATGATAGGACAGATGAGATAATATGTATGATATATCATGTATGATAAGAATAATTTATACTATATGGTTCTATAATATTATATATTATAATGCCATGTAATATTATGCATATATACATGTCAATATAAGGTGTGACCTCACGACATTGAATTTTAGAGCTGGGAGGGACTTTAGAGAAAGCAATGTTGGAGAAAGAGGACCCTTAGAATAGAGAATATCAGAATTAGGAGGAAGATTAGATATAGAATTTTAGAACAAGGAGGGCATGTTAGAACAAAGAATGTCAGATTTCAAAGGGGCCTTAAAACAGAGAATGTCAGGGAATGGAGGAGCCTTAGAATAGGGAATATCAGAGTTGGGTGGAACCTTAGAACAGGTCATACCTAGAAAGGGCCTTAGAACCCAGAATATCAGTGCTGAAGAGACGTTAGAATATGGAGCAGCACCTTTGTCTCATAGAACATAGAATATAGAACACAGGTCCTTTGAAATCATCTGCTCCAATCCTTTCATGTCAGCAAACTAATGACCAGATGGGGAAGAATCTTGCTCAGTACTATGCTGTAAGTGAGTGTTAGAGCTGGAGGTTGAAACTCAGCCTCTGACTGGTTCCACTGCACTAGCCTGATTAGAGGATCTTAGGCCCATGTGCCTAGAGTTGGAGGAACCTCAGAGGTCATCTGGTTTATAGATGTGGAGATTCGGGCTCAGGAGCTAGAACTGCTTACCCAGGGTCACAATAAGCATCAGGTACAATATTTGAACCCTGTTTGTATTTTTCCAGAGTTGGTATTCTTTCTACCCTATTCAAGTCTTTAGTTTGACAGCCTTAGTGTGTGTGTGTGTGTGTGTGTGTGTGTGTGTGTGTGTGCATTTTTCCACCATAGAGAGGGACAGACAGAGAAATGGGGGAGGATGTGGAAGGGAGGGAAGAAGAGCTAAGAAACCCCAAAGAGAGAACTTTGGGACAGCATGAAGACTGTCAAACCAGTCTGACCTGTTTTCATTTTTCTCCCTTGCGTTACAGACTTGGTATCAAATTCTATGCTGCTTCCATAGCTGAGACCAAGTGGTTTTGAGGTGATGAAAGCCCCTGCCCCAGCCCTATGTCTGTGACATCCTGTCTCTGCAAAGATCCTACTATGCTTATGCACCAGATGCCAGCCCAGTACTTTCTGATAGTCCTGAAATATATGGAAACAAACATTTCTAAGGGAAGACTTTGACTCCAGACAACTCAGGATCACCTTCACCTGGGTCCTTCTTCTTTGATAGTGAACTCAACCACCTTGGCCAATAGGGGATTTTCCCCTAAGCTGGTATGACCAAAAGCATTTCTCATCCTGTGGCTAGACAAGAACTTCTCCCTTGTTTTGGTAGGCTGAACCACAAATAATATTAATAAACGAGAATTAATGTAGTTAACATTTACAAAGTGTCTTAAGGTTTTCAAAGGTTATCAACTTGTTTGATCTTCACAAAAGTCCTGAGGAGTTAGGTGCATAGATGCCTTACTGTCCCTATTTTACAGATGAGGAAAGCAAGGCACAATGAAATTAGGTGACTTGTCCAGTATCACAGAGCTAGTAACTCCAAGTCTAGCTTTCAATTACCTGTGACACCTACCTGCCCCAAGAAGTGTTGGCTATGTGCCAGACACTGTACTAGGAAGTAGTGACACATAGCCAAAAATATCATCCCGGAATATTCCTTGCCCTTCATTGTTCTAACCCTCTACTACCTTTACTCTGAAATCTCTCTTCCTTTGAAGTTCACTTAATTTATATTTACGGTCTCATCAAAATTCTAGTAGCTGTCATCCATTGACCTCAAAAATACTCCCCTTCTTTCCTCAATGATTTTGGTACCTAGAACACAGGCTTTCTTTCCTCCCCCGACTCCTTCACTCATACTACGGGACTTCGACATACATTTTAATGTTCCCACAAATGCTCTAACCTCCCAATTCCTCAGCTTACTCATTTCCCATGATCCTCCTCCTTCACCTACAAATGTTTCAGTTCCATGTTCATAGTCTCTGAAATTCATTTATCTGATTGTGATTAGTTATCACTCTACCTCTTTCTTTACCTCTCATCCCCCAACCCTGTTCTTCATCCTCAGTGACCTCCAATCTCTCCACCCCTAAATTCTGTCACAGGCAGTAACCCCCACACTAGCTGGAGGCTCCTCCCTCCACCATCTTTACCCTTTAGTGAACCAGTTCCACTCAACACTCTCTTCTTCCCCATTTATCTTAATTAACTCACCATCTCATACATCACAGTTATTTTCCAAACCTTTTCATCCCTCCTCAAGCCTTCTCTCACTTCCTTACTACCTAGCATCTCAGTTGAGAACCTTAAATCATCTTTTACTGATAAAATTGAAGCCATTCACTAAGGCCTCTCTCTTCTCTTCTCCTCCTCATTGGCACAGCACACAGGTACTTTCATCCACTATCTCCTCCTTCACCTTTGTCTCATAGGAAAAAGTGGCCCTTCTCCTTTTCGAGGAAACCCCCTCTTCGTGGACAAAGGATCCCATTCCATTCCATCTTCTCCAATATATCATCTGTCCCCTCTATCATTCTCACTCCTACTCATCTTCAATCTTTTTTTGTCTTATGTCTGCTTCCTTGTTGCCTACAGACATTCCCCATGTGCTATAAAGGTTTACCTGGGTGGGGCCGCTGCTTAAGCTACACCTTCTTGGAGCCACAGATGAGAGCTGGGTGGAACAGGTGGAAAGCAGCCCTGAAAAGGGCTCAGCAGCCATTGCACCAGAGGTACCAGTCCTCCCTGAACATACCCTATACCCATCATCAATCAATGCTGAGGCCATTGGCCATTTACCTCAGGTTGAAGTCAATCCCTCCCTGGCTGAAGCTCCAACTGAAGAAGAAGTTTTGAATGCCATTAGGCTCCTTTCATGCAACAAAGCACCTGGTGCTGATTCTATTCCAGCTGAGATTTACAAGGTAGGGGGCCATTGCTCATACAAAAGCTGACTGAAAATTTCCAGGTTATATGGCAAGAGGAGGTTGTCTCCCAGCAGTTCAAGGATGCCTCCATTGTCCATCTCTATAAAGGTAAAGGAAATAGATTGTCTTGTGATAATCACAGGGGGGTCTCTTTGATAGTCGTTGCTGGCAAAATTCTTGCCAGAGTCTTCCTCAATGGGCTGATACTTCACCTGGAAGATGGTCAACTACCTGAGAGCCAGTGTGGCTTCAGAAAGGGGTGATGAACCATCAATGTGGTGTTTGCTGCCCAACAACTCCTGGAGAAATGCCATGAGCAGAACACAGGTCCATACACAATATTTGTAGTTCTGACCAAGGCCTTTGATACTGTTAGTCATGAGGGCTTAAGAAAAATTATGTCAAAATTTGGTGCCTGCAGAAGTTCTTCAGTATTGTATGTTGATTTCATGACAGCCGGCTTGCCCAGGTTCTAGGTAGTGGACAATGCTCCCGTGCCTTCCCAGTCACCAATGGGTTGAAATAAGGCTGCATGCTTGCTCCCATGCTTTTTAGCATGATGTTTTCAGACATGTTGTCACATAGCCCTATAGAAATGTGAGTTAACATCATCATTGTTCTTGGACAGTGTCCTGAGGCCTCGGGTAGGGGAAGGGCAAGGGAAGGTCAAGGTAGCCTCCTAGAGGGGTCCAGGTTTGAATCCCACTCCGAGTGAAATACACTGATGGTAAATTCTTCAACCTGAAAAGGCTACAAGCCAAGACCAAAGCGGAGGGAGTGTTGGTGCATGATTTTCTGTTTGCAGATGCAGCCTCTGAAGCTGAGATGCAATGAAGTATTGATCAATTCTCTGCTACTGGTACTAATTTTGGCCTAACAATTAACACCAAGAAAAGACAGGTGCTCCATCAGCAATGATCACACCATCCATATATGGAATCATCAGTTACAGCAAATGGAGAAGTTTTGAATGCTGTGGATAAGTTCACTTACCTTGGTAGTATACTTTCCAGGGATGTATACATTGATAATGAGATTGATACAGGCATTGCCAGAACTAGCTCAGTGTTTGGGAGCTCTGAAGGAAAGTATGGGAGAGAAGAGGTATAAGACTGACTATCAAACTGAAGGTCTACAGAGCCGTGGTGCTGACCTCATTGTTGTATGCCTGTGAAACCTGGACAGTCTACCAGTGCCATGCCAGGAAAGTGAATCACTTCCATTTGAATTGTCTTAAGAAGATTCTGAAGATCATCTGCCAGGATAAGGTACTAGACACTGAGGTCCTTACTGCCAAGAATTCAAACTCTGCTTCAGAGAGCACAACTCTGATGGGCTGGCCACATTGTTTGAATGCAAAATGTATGCTTGCCAAAAGACTATTTTATGGAGAACTCACACAGGGAAAACCTTCACATGGTGGTCAGAAGAAGAGATACAAGGACACTCTCAAGGTCTCTCAAGAACTTTGGAATTGATTGTGTGACATGGGAGACACTGGCACAGGACTACTTAGCATGGTGTGCCCACATCAGAGAAGGTTCTATGGTCTGTGAGCAAAGCAGAATTGAAACAACTCAAAGGAAATGTAGGATATGAAAATTTAGAATATCCACCCAAAATATTCACATGGGCTATTTGTGCCTGACCTATGGTAGACCATTCTGAGCTTGTATTGGTTTGATCAGCCACAGTTGGACACATTGAAACTTGATTGTAGCATAGTGATGTCATTTTGGTTCTTCTGGAGAACAAAGGACAAGAACCAACCAACCAACCAACCAACCAATACTCCAGAAACCCTCACTTGATCCATCCATTTAGGCTAACCATTGTCCCATATCTCTCATCCTTTTCATAGCTTAAGTCCTTGAGAAGTCCTTCCCCAAAACATGAAGTAGATAGCTAGATAGAAATAGAAAGCTATGCATATGATAGATCTAAACATCTATAAGTGGATATATAGATATGTAGATATAGATATCTGGATCTATTTATATTAATAACTTTTCTATCTCTATATACATACACACACATACATACATATATACATACATATGCATACACATACATATATGTGCATACACATACTTATATACATATACATACATGCATACATACACACATACATACATACATATAGATAGTTGGAGATGTCAAAAAGGCAGTTGCAGATAGTGGACTGAAGGTGTGAAGATCTTTCCCACCCATTCAATACACCTCAGATGGGGCCAACAAAGGAAGGCTTGATTAGAGGCAGCCCACACCTTTGTGATGCTAATCAGTGATTAAAGACCTTTCACACCCACTCAATAGATGTCAAGTGGGGTTAATTAAGGGAAGCTTGGTTAGAGGTTTGTTTGTAGGCAGGCCTCCTCACTTTACTTACTAGGCACTAAGCCTCAGGCCCACACCCTTTTGCTGATATATATGTATACACACACAGAAGGTAGCCATTGAGAACTGAGAATTCAGGAGTCAAAAGTCAGAAGCGAGAATTTAGAATCCAGGGCAAGGAGAAGTAAGAACTCCAAGATGACAGAGCTGCATGAAAGAGTGTGGAGTGGAAACCAGGGAGCTTTGGAGACCAGAGAACCAAGGGGAGAAGAGAATTCAGGCAATCAGATGGTTAGGATTCATGAGTGTTTATAGGGAGTCCCCAGCATGGAGGAAGGTTACAGGATGACTTGATTCCTTGCTATAATACTGTGTTGTAATTTCCTTGTTTCTACATTGAGGTGGGCTTACTGGTTTGGGAATATAATTACTGCTGTATTGAATTGGACTTATTGGTCTTGGGATTTGATCCTCTGGTGTCTAAATAAATGTTCTACTTCCTCTGCCTTCTACCTACAGAGTTTTTCATATTTTGCAATTCTGAATGATACAGGCATATTCATGGTCATCCTCGAGGTCATGAATCTTGCCTTACTGATACAGAAGGTCAAGAGAGAGATTAGGGTTGGATAAGTAGATCTGAGAATCACCAGCATAGAAATTACAATTGAATCCATAGAAGCTGATGAGACTACCAAGCAAAATGATATGAAGGGGAAAGAAAAGAGGGTGTAGGACAGAGCCTGGAGGAACATCTATGGTTAGTGAGGGCTAGATGAAGAACCAGATAAAAAGACTGAGAAAGAGTGGGCAGGGAGGTAGCAGGAGAACCACAAGAGAGAAGTGTCACGTCAACCTAGAGAGAAGATAGTATCAAGGAGGAGAGGGTGATTGACAGTGTTAAAGCCTATGGAGAAGTCAAGAAGGATGAGAGTTGAGAAAAGACTATTAGATTTGGCAATGAAGAGATCGTTGTTAAATTTAGAGAGAGAGGTTTCAATTGAAGGATAAGATCAGAAGGGCGATTGCGGAGAGCTAAAATAAGAGGGAGAGAAAAGGAAGTGGTGATGCCTATTGTAGTAGATCTTCTCGAAGACTTAGGCTATGAAAGGGATGAGACATATGGGACAATAGTTAACTTCCCTGTTACTGTCCAGGGTACTGCCCATCTTCCCAGTCCCTCAGGCTCACAACCCAGGTGTCATCCTTGGCTCCTTGCTTGCACTCGATGCACATATCCAATCAGCTGTTGTCTTGTCAATTCTCCCTTACCAACATCTCTCACAGATCCACCCTTCTCTCCTCCAACACTGTGACTATGCTCATGACTGCCCATCACCTTACTTCTGGACTATTGTGATTGCCTGCAGTTTGGTCCTGCTGCCTCTATCAGTCCATCTTCCAGTCAACTATCAAATCAATCTTCCTGAAGTACAAGACTAACAAGGCCCTCCCCCAGTCAATAAACTTTAGTGGTTCCTTATCACCTCCAGGATCAAATAAAAATCCTCTTGCTTTTCAAACCCTTCATAACCCAGCCCTCTCTGACCTTTCCTGTCTTCTTATACCTCATTCCCTTTTCATGTACTTTGTGATCCAGTAACACTGGCTTCCCTGCTCTTCCTGGCTTAGGACACTTCATCTTCCAGTTCCCGGCATTTTCACTGGCTGTCCCCCACATCTAGAACCCTCTCTTTCCTCATTTCTACACCTCAATTTTCCTGACTTCTTTCAAGTTTCATCCAAAGTCCCATCTTTGAGCAAGAAATCTTCCCTCGTCCTCTTTCCCCTTAGTACCTTACCTCTGAGACTATTTACAATTTATCTTGTATGTATTTTGTTTGCATGTACTTGTTCACATTTTTTAAAAAAAAGAGCAGGAACTATTTTTTGCCTTTCTTTGAATCCCCTTGTGCTTAGTAAAGTGCCTAGCATGTAGTAGGCATTTAATAAATGTTGATTTTTTCCCCTACTTTTTTATAACATTTTATTTTCCCCAGTTACATGTAATAATAATTTTAATATTTGTTTTTAAAACTTTGAGTTCTTAATTTTCTCCTTTCCTCTATCCCTCATACCCCCTCCCCCACATTGAGAAGGCAAGAAATTTTATAAAGGTTATAAATATATAGTCATGCAAAACATATACATAATAGTCAGGTTGTGAAAGAAAACACAGAAGAAACAACTCAAGAAAAGTAAAGTAAAAAAAATGCTTCAATCTGTATTCAGACACCATCAGTTATTTCTCTGGGTATGGATAGCATTTTTCATCATTAATTCCTTCAGAGTTGTTTTGGATCATTGTATTGCTGAGAATAGCTAAGTCATTCATAGCTGATCATCTTACAATATTGCTGTTATATTTACATAGAGCATTTCATTTTGCATCAGTCCTCTCCAGGTTTTTCCGAGACCACCCTGCTTTTCATTTCTTATAGTACAATAGTATTTCATCATAATCACATACCACAACTTTTTCAGCCATTCCCCAATTGATGGACATCCCCTCAATTCTTAATTCTTTGCCTCCCAGAAGAGCTGTTACAAAATAACTTTTGTAAATATAAGTCACCCTCCTTTTTGTTTTTCATCTCTTTTGGGATATAACCCTAGTTGTGGTATTGCTAGATCAAAGAGTATTCATGGTTTTATAGCCCTTTGGGCATAGATTCAAATTGCTCTACAGGGTGGCTGGAACAGTTCACAACTGCACCAACAATGCATTAATATCTCATTTTTCCCACATCTGCAATGTTAATTAAGTTGGGACCTTTTTTTTACTGTTTTAGAATGATAAATTAATTAAGTCTTCTTGATTGAGTCTTACTAGGTGCTAAACCCCAGGCCCATGCCCTTTTACTACTAGGTGCAAAGCCCCAGACTGGTTAGCAAACTAGTTTGCTAGTTTGAGAGAGGCAGGAAGCCCCCAGGACTGTAAGGGGAGTTGCTAAGACCAGAGCCAATATTATGCGTCTAAGTTCTGGTCGCTCGAATGACATTTGATGATGTCATGATGTCAAAAGAGTGTATAAAAAGAGACAACAGATCTGTTTGCTTGAGGCTCTAACTCCTGGAGGAGTATTGATGTGGAGTGTCTGGGCAGCCGCTCGAAGAGCCTCCCAGTTTGTCAACCCAGATATTGATGGTTTCTTGGTAATATAAATTGTGATCTGGTGTATTTATATTCTGTATGTTTGTAACACGTTTGTATTTGCTCTGAAGTTCAGGTTGTTGACTTTTCTTCCTGAACTAAGTGAGTTTATATGTATATGTTGGATTAAAGTAAGATTGTCAACCACTTAATGTTACATTCCTTATTAAAGCAGATCAAAAGAACTTGTGCTGGCAGCATTCTTGTTGTTGGGCTTGTGTTGGTCTTTCATCCCCACAACAGCTACTAACTGAATTGTTGCAACATCCCTTCCAATACTTGTCAATTACCTTTTCTGTCCTATTAGCCAATCTAATAGGTATGAAATACTGCCTCAGGATTGTTTTAACTTGCATTTCTTCAAACAACAGCAAGTTAGAGCATCCCCTCACATGGCCATAGAAAGCCTTGATTACCCCATCAGAAAAGCCATCATAACCCCTGATCATCCATCAACTAGGAAACAGCTCTCATCTTTATAAATTTGACTCAGTTCTTCACACTCTTGAGAAATGAGGCCTTCATCAGAGAAATCTGCTTCAAAATTCTTTTCATGTTTTCTATTGCTTACTGCATTTCACTCCATCCTATCTCCCACCATTTGTTCTAGTCTCTCTCTCCTTTTACCATGTCCCTTTTCTTTATTTTTTAATTTATTTAATGTATTTAGTTTTCAGCATTGATTTTCACAAGAGTTTGAATTACGAATTTTCTCCCCATTTCTACCCTCCCGCCCACTCCAAGATGGTGTATATTCTGGTTGCCCCATTCCCCAGTCAGCCCTGCCTTCTATCACCACACTCCCCTCCCATCCCCTTTTCCCTTCCTTTCTTGTAGGGCAAGATAAATTTCTACGCCCCATTGCCTGAGTATCTTATTTCCTAGTTGCATGCAAATTTTTTTTTGTTTTTGAACATCTGTTTTTAAAACTTTGAGTTCCAAATTCTCTCCTCTCTTCCCTTCCCACCCACCCTCCCTAAGAAGGCAAGCAATTCAACATAGGCCACATGCATATCATTATGTAAAACCCTTCCACAATACTCATGTTTTGAAACACTAACTATATTTTGCTCCTTCCTAAACTGTCCCCCTTTATTGAATTTCCTCCCTTGACCCTGTTGCTTTTCGAAAGTGTTTGCTTTTGGTTACCTCCCCCCCCCATCTGCCCTCCCTTCTATCATCCCCCCCTTTTTAATCTTCTTCCTCCTTCTTTCCTGTGGAGTAAGATATCCAATTGAGTGTTTATGGTATTCCCTCCTCAGGACAAATTTGATGAGAGCAAGATTCACTCATTCCCCCTCACCTGCCCCCTCTTCCCTTCCTACAGAACTGCTTTTTCTTGCCACTTTTATGCAAGATACTTTACCCCATTCTATCTCTCCCTATCTCCCTCTCTCAATATATTCCTTTCTGATCCCTTAATTTGATTTTATTTTTTAGATATTATCCCTTAATATTCAACTCACCCTTTGCACATACATATATACATACACACACACACACACACACACACACACACACACACACACATATATATGTATATTCCCTTCAGCTACCCTAATACTGAGGTCTCATGAATCATACACATGATCTTTCCATGTAGGAATGTAAACAAAACAGTTCAACTTTAGTAAGTCCCTTGTGATTTCTTTTTCTTGTTTACCTTTTCATGCTTCTCTTGATTCTTGTGTTTGAAAGTCAAATTTTCTATTCTGCTCTGGTCTTTTCACTGAGAAAGCTTGAAAGTCCTCTATTTTGTTGCAAATCAATATTTTGCCTTGGAGCATGATGCTCAGTTTTGCTGGGTAGGTGATTCTTGGTTTTAATCCTAGCTCCATTGACCTCCGGAATAGCGTATTCCAAGCCCTTCGATCCCTAAATGTAGAAGCTGCTAGATCTTGTGTTATTCTGATTGTGTTTCCACAATACTCGAATTGTTTCTTTCTGGCTGCTTGCAGTATTTTCTCCTTGATCTGGGAGCTCTGGAATTTGGCAACACTATTCCTAGGAGTTTTGTTTTTGGGATCTATTTGAGGAGGTGATCTGTAGATTCTTTCAATTTCTATTTTGCCCTGTGGCTCTAGAATATCAGGGCAGTTCTCCTTGATAATTTCTTGAAAGATGGTATCTAGGCTATTTTTTTGATCATGACTTTCAGGTAGTCCAATAATTTTTAAATTATATCTCCTGGATCCATTCTCCAGGTCAGTGGTTTTTCCAATGAGATATTTCACATTGTCTTCCACTTTTTCATTCCTTTGGTTCTGTCTTATAATATCTTGATTTCTCATCAAGTCACTAGCTTCTATTTGCTCCAATCTAATTTTTAAGGTAGTATTTTCTTCAGTGTTCTTTTGGACATCCTTTTCCATTTGGCTCATTCTGCCTTTCAAGGCATTCTTCTCCTTACTGGCTTTTTGGAGCTCTTTTGCCATTTGACTTAGTCTATTTTTTAAGGTATTGTTTTCTTCAGTATTTTTTCTGTATTTTTTTGGGTCTTCTTTAGTAAGTCATTGACTTGTTTTTCATGGTTTTCTCGCATCCTTCTCATTTCTCTTCCCAATTTTTCCTCTACTTCTCTAACTTGCTTTTCCAAATCCTTTTTGAGCTTTTCCATGGCCTGAGACCAGTTCATGTTTTTCTTGGAGGCTTTTGTTGTAGGCTCTTTGACTTTGTTGACTTCTTCTGGCTGTATGTTTTGATCTTCTTTGTCACCAAAGAAAGATTCCAAAGTCTGAGACTGAATCTGAGTCTGTTTTCACTGCCTGGCCATGTTCCCAGCCAACTTACTTGACCCTTGAGTTTTTCGTTGGGATATGACTGCTTGTAGAGCAAAGAGTACTTTGTTCCAAGCTTGAGGGGATGCGCTGTTGTTTTCAGAGCTATTTCTATACAGCCAGCTCTGCCACACCAGCACTCCTCCTTCCCCAAGAACCGCTAACCCAGACCTGACTGAGATCTTAAGCAGGCTCTGCACTCCTGCTCTGATCTGCCACTTAATTCCTCCCACCAGGTGGGCCTGGGACCAGAAGCAACTGCAGCTGTAGTTTTGTAGCTGCACCACCTCTGCTGTCCCTGGGGCTGTGGCTGAACCAAGAACTCCTTTCACTCCCCGCAGCTTTTCCCACTAACCTTCTCTGTTGTCTTTGGTGTTTGTGGGTTGAGAAGTCTGGTAACTGCCACAGCTCACTGATTCAGGGCGCTAGGACCTGTTCCACCCGGCTCCTGGTCTGGTTGGTCTGCGTGGCTCATGCTCAACTCTGCTCCCTCTGCTCCCAGCAACGTGCATGATAGTTCTCACCCAGCGACCAACCAGGCTGTCCTGGGCTGGAGCCCTGCCTCCCTCTGCTATTTTGTGGGTTCTGCAGTTCTAGAATTTGTTCAGAGCCATTTTTATAGGTTTTTGGAGGGACTTGGTGGGGAACTCATGCAAGTCCCTGCTTTCCAGCCACCATCTTGTTTCTGTCCCCCATAAATGTTGATTTGACCTGAAATAATTCCTGCTCTCAAAGATCTTGCAATCTATGCAATCTATCAGGGGAGATTATATATATATATATATACATATATATGTATATATATGTATATATATATACATATATATATGCATATATATATATGTGTGTGTATATATATATATATATATATATATATATATATATATATATATATATATATATATATATATGACACCAGAGAGTCCTGACAGAGGAGTAAAGCCATTACACTTTTTAAACAGAAAATTTCCGAGCTCGGAGGGAACTTAGAACAGGGGATGTCAGGGCTCAGAGGGGCATTTTACTTAATCTTTGAGAGGTCCTAGACACTGAACAGCTAGGTGGCACAGTGGATAGAATGCCTGGCTTGGAGTCAGGAAGACCTGAGCTCAAATATGCCCTCAGACACTTAATAGCTGTGTGACCTTGGTCAAGTCATTTAACCCTGTTTGCCTCAGTTTCTCATCTTGAAAATGAGCTGGAGAAGAAAATGGCAAAAGGACTCTGATATCTCTGCCAAGAAAACCCCAAGAAGGGATCATAAAGCGTTGGACATGACTGAAATCACTAAACAACAACCGGAAGACATGGGGCAGATCCATGTTTTAAGTGATTTCCCCCTGAGGCTTAGAGATAGCCATGTGGGGAGACAGGGTGTGTGAGTAGGAGACCAATGCTCCTCTTTTGGAATTAGGCTCCCCTAGAATGAACCTAGTGTGAGGGCACTAAACGAGGGACTCCTATAGAGGAAGAAGCTGAGTAGAACAGTGCTCCCAAGCCCAGCACTGGTTCTGATATCATTACTGTAAAATGTCATCCAGCTCCTAAATGCTAAAGCATTTGAGGTCTGACATTTTATGTTCTGAGGCTCTTTCTACCTAGGTTCCACACCTGAATTTTCTGTTCTAAGGCCCTTTCCAGTCCTGACACCTCCTGTTCTAAGGGTCCTCCCAGCCCTGACATTCCCTGTTCTAAGGCCCTTCTCAGTCCTGTCACTCCCTATTCTGAGGCCCCTCCCAGCCCTGACATTTCCTGTTCTAAGGTCCTTCCCAGTCCTGACACTCCCTGTTCTGAGGTCCATCTCAGCTCTGACATCCCCTGTTATAAGGCCCTTCCCAGCTCTGACATTCCCTGTTCTAATGTCCCTCCCATCCCTGACATTTCCTGTTCTCAGGTCCTTCCCAGCCCTTACAGTATCTGTTTAAAAAGCATAATGGCTTTACTCCTCCCTCAAGACTCTCTGGTGTTGGAGTCCTGTGAAACCCCTTCTTGAGACAACATCACACCTGTCAGAGGCACTGTGTGAATCAGGCCTCTTGGTGGAGAACGTAAAGCTGGTGGGAGTGCTCTCTTTCTGGGTGGCTCTAGAAGGATACAGTTACACAGGGCACTCCGGGGATGCTGCTGCAGCCCCCTAATTGATTTTGATTTTATTTTTGTGGCTGTGGTGTAATTATGAAAGCTTGCCATAATTATTGAAACACAACTCGAAGTATTTCATTATTAAAATACCCCCATGGCCTATTATTAATTCATTAAATAAATTTGGATTGTATCCCTCAATAATTAATGTGCAGAAATGTATCCAGTGAACTCTTCCTTTACAAGAGAATGGGGCAGCTGTTGGTTGGCAGCGAACATATCCTAGGGCTCGGGAAAAGTGATTAATTGGGCAAGGAAAGCTTAAGGGAAGAGACAATTGAGGCAGGTTCTGGGGTCACCTGTGGACTGGCCATAGGCCAATTTTGCGAAGTGGGTGTGTTTAATGTGGGAACATGGAGAGAGCCCGACCAGGAATTGGGAACTCTTCGGTCTACTGTCAGGGCCGCCATTACTCACTGGTTGACCTTTGGCACATCTTCCTGTCCTCAGTTTCTGCCTCTGCAAAATGAGCAATTTGAAGAGCAACATGATTCAATGAAAAAGATGTTGGGTTTCATATGACTTCACATGTATAATGGGCACCATATTGCTTGTCTTCTCAATGGGTGGGGGTAAGGCTGGAATAAGGGAGAGAATTTGGAATTCAAAATTCTAAAATGAATGAATGTTTTTAAAAAATTTAAACCAGGATAAAAAGAAAGAACATTGGCTGGCTTGGGAGTTACAGGATCTGGATTCAGATATTTCTTTTCACATTTGCTATCGGTGAGGTCTTAAGCAAGTCACTGTACCTCCTGGGCTATAGTGTTATCATCTGTAAAATTAGGGGGTCGGTCTCTGAGGTTCTTTCTGGTTCCAGGTATATCTCACTCAGACTAAATGGACTAGGTGATGTTTAGAGTCTAAGGTCCCTTTTAGCTCTGATGGTGTAAGGGAAGCAAGGCTAGACAATCATTTATTTAACAAATTAGAAGAGATATTCAGTGGACAGCAAGCTCTATTATTGTTGGTGTGATGTGGTAGCCAACAAAGGTCAACGGTATCTTGGGATGAATTAAGAGAAGCATAGTGTTAGGGTGGGGACCTACCCCTACCCTGATTAATGACAGAAGGTCCAGAATCTAGATTGAATCAGTCAATCAATAAAAAATACTAGTTATGGATAAATCTTTAATCAATTTGAAAGAATCCCAGGGTCATTGAGTCGTTGGTCAAAAGTTGATGATACTACATGGGACACTACGCAGGACATATTTTGTGTTTGGTTGAGGAGAATCAATCACACTCAGTGGGTCTATGGATCAAAAAGTTAGGCTGTCTTAAAGTTCAAAACTGTTCCTAGAGTAGGTGGCATAAACCATCTGAGAAAGAATCTGAGGAAGTCACTGCTGTGTGAACTTCAAAAGGTCAGAAGACCTGGAGTTTCCAGTGGTATCAGTAGCAGTATTCACAAGAGTAAGAAGCAGTGTTCTAGGGCTGTTGGTGGCTAATGGAAGGCTCTGCATTGGGAGCTGAGGGACATAGGGAAGACAAATTAGATATACCAAAGGAAGGCAGCTTTAGGACTCTACAAGGATCCAGCAGAGACTTACACCTAAGGGGCTCTTTAGAAAGACACAAAGAGGGGTGGGGAAAGGAGTTCTATTAAGTAAAAGTTGTGAATTTACCCTTTGGCTACACACATGTTCTACTTTTGAGCCCACTTTCCCCAGTGGTCTTTTGTGTGAAAGTGGGGAGTGTATTTGTGGGTTGGAGGTATGTTTGTTTAGTAAATTTTTGTTGTTGTTCAGTCATTTCAGTTGTGTCTGATCCTCCATGACGCTATTTGGAGTTTTCTTGGCAGAGGTACTGGAGTGGTTTGCCATTTCCTACTTCAGTTCATTTTATAGATAAGGAAACAAAGGCAAACAGGGTGAAGTGACTTGCCCAGGGTCACATGGCCAGTAAGCATCTTAGGCTGAACTTACAATCAGGAAGGTGAGTCTTCCTGACTCTAGGCCTGGGGCTCTATGTACTATGGCATCACCTAGCTGCCCTGCTTAACAAATATCTTTTCGAAAAGGTAATTTAGCCTGGCTCATCATTGAGAAGTACATTGGTGGGGGCTCATGAACTAGCAAATCCCAGTGATCTACAGAATTACTTCTAGAATGTTGAGTAGGGAGATAGGAAGAACAGTCACAGTCACTCCCTGGTCATCTGGCCCATGATCTTTAGTGGAAACTGAGGAAAGTGACTCTTGGGTGGTAATACAATAAGGTGATACTATTCAAGAAGAACTACATCAGTTAACAGAAGTCTTTTTACGTTTCTCTGAATTCTTCACATTCATCATTTCTTGAGAAACAAGAATTAAAATTTATTTCATTTTAAAGATTTATTTTAAATATATACAATTTAAATGCATGTACTTCAATTTGTTTTTAGCCATTGCCCAATAAATTGACATTCACTTTATTTCTAGTTCTGTACTACTATAAAAATGCTATCACAATTCTTTTGGTCATTTATAGGGAATAGAGAGCTTGAAGACCTGGGTTTGATCCTTCCTCCTGTATATATTGACTGTGTGACCCTGGTCAAGTTACTTAACCTCTTAGTGGCCCAAGGCAACTCTCTAAGACAATGAATTACATCCAGAGAGCCAATCAGCTTTCACAGAGGAAAGCCTGCTGTGCCAATGAAATCCCAGATGTGAAAGATGTGAAGAAGACCAAGGAGATGAAAAAATGGTAAATCTCTTGCTTTCACAGAGTGTAATGGAGGAGATGAGGGGTGGTGTTTACAGGTAAGAAAGTGATGAAACATAATGTGATAGAACAGAGGTATAGTAAAAAATAAAACAAAAACATAATTGGATCTAGAGTTAAAAAAATTAGCAAAGCTGTATTTGAAGATCAAATATTTGAAGCCTTGGTCTGCCATGAGCATTCCTGAACTGAGAAGTTGCCAAAGTGGACTCCTCCCTGTTTCCCCCATATAACACTCAGTCCCCCTTTCGTGCCTTTGCAGTGGTTGTCCCTCACACCTTGGACGCCTTCCATTCTCCCCTCCCTCACATATAATGTTGTAACCTTAAATAAGTCTAATTCTCTCTCTGTCTCTCTGTCTCTGTCTCTCTGTCTCTGTATCTGTCTCCCTGCCTCTTTCTTTCTCTTTCTCCCCTCCATCCCTTTCATTTTCTCCTCTCTAAAATGAGTGGAATTATTTGATGGGGGAATGGTTTTGGTTTTTAAGTTTAATAGTATTTTATTTTTCCCCAGATACGACAAGAAAATTTTTAGCATTTTTACAAGATTTTGAGTTCCAATTTTTTCTCCCTCCCTCCTCTTCCCTCTTCTGAAAATGGTAGCCAATTTGATATAGTTTATACATGTGTTATGATGTAAAAATATTTCCATGTTAGTCACAGTGGTGAAAGAAGAAACAGATCAAAAAGTGAAAAAAAAAACATGAGAAAGAATAAAGTGGAAAAAGTATGCTTCTATCTGCATTCAGAGACCATCAGTTCTTTATCTGGTTATGGATAGCATTTTCCTTTGTGAGATCATTTTACTTGTCTTGGATCATTGTGTTGCTGAGAAGAGCTGAGTCATTTATAGTTGATGATCGCACAATGTTGCTGATACTGTGTACAATGTTTTCCTGGTTCTGCTCATTTCACTTTGCATCAGTTTGTATAAGTCTTTCCAGGATTTTTTGAAGCCCCCACCTTTGAACTTTCATAGTCAACATCTGGCAGGATAGATAAAATGTTGGCTTTTGGAAGTAAATTAAAGCATGGAAATGTGGGTTTATAGAACATCTTTGAAAGAACAATACTAGCAGGCAGGATGATAGAGAAGATATGTACCTAACTCTGCCTTCCCATGGCTTTGATTTCTTTCACTAGGTCTCTGTAATTTGAGAGCTTTTCATTCCAAGTAGTTTGGAGCTCCAACCACTAGGCATTGTGATTTCTGTAAAATCATGGTTCTTAAGTTTTCATGAATCAGTGTGACATCTGGGAAATAAGAATGAGTATGATGATAATGCTACAGTTATTATTAAACTTATTGACCCCATCATAGGGAACTTCCAGTAGTACAACTCCCTCTATCTAATGAAATGGCAACCTGTCTATACCATCCATGTACAGAGATGGGGTGGCTTGTCCAGGGACATATAGCCAGTAAGTGTCAGGAGTGGGATTTGAACTCAGGTCTTGCCGACTCTGAGTCTAACAACTTCATCTCTTATTTTTCTATTGCATTATTTGTGAAATTATTTCAGAGAAGAGGAGAGGGGAGACTGAGGCCCAGGCTTGAATGAGTTTTCCTAGGTCAAATAGGCTAGCTATTAGCCTAGCTAAGACCTAAAACTCAAGGCCCAACCAGGCTCCTTCCACTATACCATTCCAGATTCCAAAGACAAAATGGAAAATTCCAGGAGGTCTGCAAGGTTTCTACCCGCATTGCTTCACGCCACCACTTATGCCTGTTGAGAACTGTACTAGTTATTCTTTCCTCAAATGATCCCCAACAGGAAACTTCTCTAGAGACAAGAAAAAACATTTTTCCCCTAAACCTATTTACTTTTCAGATTTCAGTTACCATGACAACTGGAAACAACTATTTATATGAAAGTCAGGGCTGTCCAATTCTTCCGGGTGCTTCAGCAGGGGACAAGCACAGCTCAGCTAGTGTAATAACAACACATTTTTTCAATCAGTTTTGGGCTCTGTGTGAGTGTATGTGTGTGCGTGTGTATGTTTTTCTATAAACACGGCAAATAGGATGTGTAAAACTTAAACACACAAACTGGGATGCCTCGGGTCCACCGGCTCTGTCCCTGCCTAAGTACCTGGAGAGAGGAGGAAGAAACAAAAGGCATTGATTTCCACTGCTTTTTTAAGATGAAAGAAAAGTTACAAGAAACCAGTGGGGCCTGGCCATTGTGCACTTCAGACAGAGAAGACATGGCCTTGTGCTTTACTGTGTTCTTTGTGTCACCGTAGGTTTATTAAGGATGTACTATCTCAAATACACAGGGAGCTAAGGTAATGTTCTGGGAGCATCTAGTCTGGATTCTATCATAGGATGTCAGAATTGGGATGGGGCCTTAGAACAGAGGATGTCAGAGCTAGGAGGGGCTTTAGGACAGGGAATGTAAGGGCTGGGAGGGGCCTTAGAACAGGGGATGTCAGAGCTGGGAGAGACCTTAGAACAGGGGATGTCAGAGCTGGGAGGGGCCTTAGAACAGGGGATGTCAGAGCTGGGAGAGACCTTAGAACAGGGGATGTCAGAGCTGGGAGGGGCCTTAGAACAGGGGATGTCAGAGCTGGGAGGGGCCTTAGAACAGAGAATGTCTGTTCTGGGGGGGGGGCCTTTAGAACAGAGGATGTCAGAGCTCGGAGGGGCCTTGGAACAGAGAATGTCAGAGTGGGGAGGGGCTTTAAGACAGGGAATGTCAGGGCTGGGAGGGGCCTTAGAACAAAGAATGTCAGTTCTGGGGGGGCCTTTAGAACAGAGGATGTCAGAGCTGGGAGGGGCTTAGAATAAGGGATTTCGGGGCTGAAAGAGATCTTAGAAAAGGGAATGTCAGAGCTGGGAGGGGTCCTAGAGCAGAACCTCAGACCATAAGATGTCAGGGCTGGGCTAACAATCAGTCAGTTCATAAGCATGTATAAAATGCCTATCATGTGCCATAGAGTGTGTTATTCATTAAGGATACAAATCCTAAAAGGTGACAGTTCTTCAGAGAGACCTTGAGAGTGTCCTTGTATCGCTTCTTCTGACCCTCATGTGAGCACCTGCCTCATGTCAGTTCTCTGTAAATAATCAAAGGGGGCTTAAAGGAGGGAAGACTTGAGTTCAAACCCTCCCTCAACTGATTACTAGTTCCATTACCCTAGGTAAGTCACTTACCCTCTTCTTTACTCAGTTTCCTTATCTGTAAAATGAAGATATAAATATCCCCTACCTCACAGGGCCATCCAGCTATCTATCTATCTATCTATCTATCTATCTATCTATCTATCTATCTATCTATCTATCTACCTGTCTGTCTATCTATCTACCTGTCTATCTATCTATCTATCTATCTATCTATCTATCTATCTATCTATCTATCTATCTATCTACCTGTCTGTCTATCTATCTATCTACCTGTCTATCTATCTATCTATCTATCTATCTATCTATCTATCTATCTATCTACCTGTCTGTCTATCTATCTACCTGTCTATCTATCTATCTATCTATCTATCTATCTATCTATCTATCTATCTATCTACTTGTCTGTCTATCTATCTATCTATCTATCTATCTATCTATCTATCTATCTATCTGTTTGTCTGTCTATCTATCTGTCTGTCTGCCTATCTGTCTATATCCTGTCTATCTATCTATCTATCTATCTGTCTGTCTGCCTATCTGTCTATATCCTATCTATCTCTCTATCTGTCATCCATCCATTCATTCATTTTTACTTTTAAATCTTATTTCCATTAATAACCTTGTTCTTACCCCGCATTCACTTGCCAATCTAGTCTCCCTTTCACTAACCAGCAGCCATCCTTTGTAAAAAATATTGCCAGAGGGAAAAGAGCCTTTCAGAAAAAGTGACCAATGCATCACTCACGACTGACCACACGGGCTCTAGTCCATCTCCATGGGGCTACACTTCTTCAAGGAAGAAGGTGTTTCCTCAGTTCTTCTCTTGGACCAATGGTCCATAAAATCCCTATTTAAATTTGAAGAGCACATTGAGATTTTCGTGGTTGTTGTAGCAACACTGTGAGGTAGTCAGGGCAAGGGTTAATTATCATCCCCATTTCAAAGAGGAAGAAAACAAGGCTGAAGGAATTAATAGGATTTGGCCAAGGCTACAGAGTTAGTAGGTGTTTATACTGGGACTAGAACCTAGGTCTCTGAATTTAAATTCAGCAGTCTTGTGGTACAACCTTCTCATAAAATCAGACCCAGACAAGGCATCTCTATTTTTTTCATTTTTCTACTCAAATAATTACTACTCGATGAATTGAAGTGAATGAAGAAAGTGATTATCAAGCAATTACTATGTACCAAGCACAGTGCTGAGTGCTAGAGGTACAAATATAAAACAGTCGTGCCCTCAAGAAGCTTCCATCCTGATAGGTGAAGAAGACACAATGCAGGCGGTTTGGGTCCGAATGGATCTCTAGGGGAGTAGACCAACAGATCTCTTCATTTCACTATGGTTATAGAACTGGAGGTGGCAGGTATGGGGGGTGAATGGCAGGGGTGGGGCAGCAAGAAGATGGCTTGGGAGTAGAGTAAGCCATGACTGGAGGCAGCCTGGTGAAAGTGGGCCCCCACCAAGAAGGGTATGGGGCCCCAGGACATGACATTCTTGTCTTCAGGCTCCCCCCTCTCTAAACCATTCTGCACACCTTTGCTGACGTAATATTGGGTGACTGATCATGTCTGCTCCCTTCTCAGAATCCTTCCATGGCCCCCTATGGAAAGACCTGGGCTGTTGACCAACACTTCAGTCTAAATCTGGTGGCCAATAATCTTTGCATACTAACAGTCTACAATCCAGCCACATTGGGATTACTGTTTATTCCCTCAATTGCATGTACTCTCTGCCAGACTGGGTTCCAGTGTCTATGACCCATGAGGCCTTAGGACTGGTTCTTCATTCCTCTGAGTCCCAGATCACCTGTAAATGATGAGGTTGGGCTAGGTGCCTTCTGGAGGTCTCCTGATTCCAAATTATGAGGGCATTTCCCTGAATCAGCCCATGGCACTTCTTCTTTGCAACTAGTGACAGTATATGTTTGCGTGCACAGAGAGACAGAGTGACAGATAGATGAGAGAGAGGGAGAGAGAGAGAGAGAGAGAGAGAGAGAGAGAGAGAGAGAGAGAGAGAGAGAGAGAGAGAGAGAGAGAGAGAGAGAAAGGAGAGAGGGGAGAGGGAGAGAGAGAGACAGAAGAAAGGGAAGAGGAGGAGGAGAAGAAGAAGAAGGAGAAGAAGAAGAAGAAGAAGAAGAAGAAGAAGAAGAAGAAGAAGAAGAAGAAGAAGAAGAAGAAGAAGAAGAAGAAGAAGAAGAAGAAGAAGAAGAGGAAGAAGGAGGAGGAGGAGGAAGAGGAGGAGGAGGAGGAGAAGGAGAAGGATAAGAAAAAGGAGGAGTACAAGGAGTAGGGAAGAGAGAGAAGAGAGAGAGAGAAGGGAAGGGAAGGGAAGAGGACAGGAGAAGAGAGGACAGGAGAGGAGAGGAGAGGAGGGGAGGGGAGGGGAGGGGAGGGGAGGGGAGAGGAGAAGAAAGGAGAGGAGAGAGAAGGGAGAGGGAGCTTTTGAAGCTGCCTTACTCTTCTCTGTGAAATTTGGTGGCAATTTACTGGGATGTTCAGCGTTTGCTCCTCTCCTCTCAGAATCTTTCAGACACCTCGTCAAGTATTGGCTGCTCCTCTTTCACCTGCAGGGAGCCCAGTGTAGGATCATACAAATTGTGCTTTGAAATCTCCTCAGGGGCAGTTCTGTGGCTGATCAATCTTTGCTGTCCAGGAAATAATCCAACTTGGCTCTGATGTATGCAGCTGTTGTTGAATAAGAGGGGGTTATGAGCACAGACTAAAAGGTTCATCTGCCTTTACAACTGGAAAATCCCTTAGTAGTCAGTCATCAAATCCATTTTGTTCATTTTAAGGAGAAGAAAATGAGCCCAGAAGGGAAAGGATTCACCCAAGATCAAACAGGGCAAGGGTTTTGATCCCAGGTGCTCCAATAGTGGGTCCAGAACTTTTCCCCCTATACCATTGTTTCAAGGAGAGTGTGGTATATGGCGAAGAACACTGGAATCAGGAGAACTTGGAGCAAGACCTGACTCAGACATTCCCTTGCTTTGTGACTTTGGATTTTCCATTTTCAGATTTCTCACCTGTGAAAAGAATATATTGATGCTGATACTCATTGAGATTCCATGGTGACCACGGGAGATCATAATGATTGTGTTAGTGATAGCTCAGTGGAAAGAAGGCTAGCCTTAGAATCAGGAAGAGACCTGCGTTCAAGTCCTAACACATCCACTTATGGGAATCCTGCAGAAAATAACTAAAAGCTGAGGTTTGGATCATGTCTTTCCAAAAGGGAGTAGAAAGGTATGAGGGAGATCAGTTAAAGGACAGCTATTTATTTCTTCCACACAAAAGACTCGTAAGCACACATTGATAAGACTTAAGCACAGAGCTATAATTTATGAGAAAATTTATATTGATTTATGATATTTAAAGCAACAAAGAATGAAGTGCTTTGTAAAATAGTTCTGTGCCACATCAGTATCAATTGCTCCTAGGCAGGCTTAGCTTTTATGAAGTACATCAGGGACTTGGCTAATCTTTGTTCATCTGCCTTTCTAATACCTTCACACTTCAAAAAAGGATAACAGGGTACAGACATGTTTTAACATATTAACACCATGTAATCTTCATTAGGATACCTCTCACTTTCTGTGATGACGTCAGCTCTGGGACTCCTCTCCCAATCCACGCCACGTGAACTTGGACCAGCAGGCTGGGTTCCCAGAAGAGGTCTAGATGCTGCTGTTGCTGTGAGGCTTTGATAGCTCACAAACCTCCGCTGGTGTACTGTCCCATTACTATCTCCAATTTATCCTGTATGCATCTTGTTTGTACATAGTGATTTGCCTCTTGTCTCTACAATTAGACTGTGAGCTCCTTGGGGGCAGGCACTGTCTTTTGATTTTCTTTGATCAATCGATGTAATATTTGAAAAACACTTAACTGAACAGGCATTACCTCACTCAAAGTGAGAACCTGAAAAGGCCTTAGTCTGAAAGGGCTAGGGTCTCCCAGTGCATCTGTAGCCAGAATGGACTTTGTTTTCTTTGAATGACTCAGTTTGCCTCGTTGAGCTTCCCTGGATGCTGGGGCTTGCTCTTCTGGGGCAGGACCAGAGCTTCCTGTGTGATGAGTCGTGGCGCTGGCTGAGGGGAGGTGTGTTAACGTGGTCTACGCTGGGGGAGGGGCCAAGTCAAGGACCAATCGGCCCTGGTCATTCAGGCGGCGCTTGATGATGTCAAAAACTCTATAAGAGGGGAGAGGACAGCTTGAAGATCCTCCTTTCCTTTTCCGGTTGGAGCCAGAGACGCCTACAGCCGAAGCTGAGCTGCCGGTAGCAGAGCTGACTGGAGGCTAGTGGGTAATCTTCTTACCCGTAGAGGGGAAGCATGTATACGATTTTGCCTTATACCATCTTGCTTCTCTGTGGCCTCCTGGTTACCCTTGTGAGGTGGACTTATTGGTCCTGGAAGCTTTTGATGAAAATATCAAAATGGGGATGCTGGTTTGTGGGCTTGTTATCGTGGAGTGTAAATACATGCTTTAGTTCTCCTGCCTTCTGCCTAGAGAATTCCTTATATCCTGCGGTTCCGGACCTTTTAGGCACATATGAGATTCTCTTTGAAATCATAAATTCTGCCTTCCTAATATAGCATCCTGGGCCATCTTCAGTCATCCTGGTGAATATCAGGCCGCCAGACCCAGATGGCCCTGGAGGAGAAAGTGAGGCTGGGGACCTTGCACAGCCCCCCCCCTCACTCAAATCAAAATCAACTGCAAGTCATGTCATCATTTTCCCAATGTCATGGTCCTCTTTGAAAACGAAGGACAAGCACACACAACAACAACCTGAAAAACACTTATTAAGGACGGGCTTAATAAGGCTTATTGACTGACTAAGTTGATATCAATTACCCAGCCAGGCTTAACTTAGTTTTTACCTTTATTCAGCTTTTTGCAGTGGGTATTTACCAAGGTAGTCTTGTAGGAAGGGTTGGTGCAAAGCATCCCTCCAAGCTGAGGGTGCCTAAAGAATCCAGGAAGCACATGGCCTCATACCCAGGACCTTGACACAGCCCCCGATAATTAGATCTTTTTTTCTCTTCCCGGAGACCTCACAAAGCTACTCTCTTATGAATAACTCTCTGCTTTTACTTTTCTTTACTTAGTTCTGATGCTGCCTTTCCATAATTATCCTCCTCCTCATAGCGAGCATTTATTAGGCACCCATTGTTTACCAGACACTGTGTTAAGTGCTTTACAAATATTTTCTCACTTGATCATCACAACAATCCTTCAAGGTAGGTGTTATGATTATTGTCCTTATTTTACAGTAGAGGAAACTGAGTCAGGCAGAGATAAAGTGACTTGCCCAGGGTCACACAGCCAGTAAGTATCTGAGGCTGAATTTGAACTCAGGTCTTCCTGACTCTAAGCCTAGCACTCTACCCACTGAGCCACCCATCTAGTTTGTCTTCTCTATGTCACTCAGCTCAAATACTGGTACTAATGCCCCAGTGCACCTTTATTGTTTTAGGGACATTCTTACTGTCACCCATGGGAAGTCCAAAGTCTTCCACCTTTTCTTCTGGCCAGTAGTGGTGGGAGGCAACAAGAAAGAGAGACTCTCTCTTTTCCCTCCTTTCCCCCAAGTGAGACTATACCCCTTAGGAGCTTGGCTGAGGGTTCGAATGCTTTCTCCTTTTTGCTGGCCTGCCTCTGGAATGTTTTGTTTTGTTTTTTTCTAAACCAGCTTGCTGATTTTAGCCAAGACTCACAGGGTATGACCAACTTTTTAATCAACACCAGCAATTCCAATGTGGCATCGACTTGGTTCATCCCATGGCTTTCAGTCCTTTCAAATTATTTCTAGACTTTTTCAAAGCTAGAGTAGTGCCATGATTACGACACCTTCCCACCCTCCAAACCCTGCCCAGGTACTGTAAAGTGGGGATAATAATAGTGCGTACATTGCAAGGTTGTCGTGAGGACCAAGTGAAATCACAATTTGTAAGATGCTTTTCCAGATGTAGAACCCAATGCGAACCGTACCTATTATTACTTCCGTTCTTGATTTTATTGTTACTGTAAGTAGGAATGAAATATTCAAGTAGTATTCAAGCCAGTGATCCCTACATGGAGTCAGAGGTTGGTATGCAGGTCCTGGAATCTAGAAGACCTGGGTTCTAATCCTGCCCCAACCACTTACAACTGATGTGACCTCCTGGGCAAGGCACTTAACATATCTCAGCCTCAGTTTCCTCATCTCTAAAATAGTGATAATCACGGCACCTACCTCACAGGGTTGTTGTGCTCATCAAATGAGATAATGGCTATAAAGGATTTGCCCATGTCAGAGCCAATATCAATGTTAGCTATTATTAAAAATAAAATAAATAAAATGACCTTTGAAAGGAATTTTCAGCTTTAAGGTTCTGAATCTATAAGCAGGAGAATTAAAAGGATGGAGGAAGGAGAAGGGAAGAGGAAAAAATGCCACGTTTTCTCCTTAAATCTTGGATTTATCCTCATTGTGAGCATTCTCTCCCTGGAATACACAGCACATTAATCCCCCCACCCCAATAAGAGCCCCTCTGGGCCCTGTTCCCCACCCCTTCCTCCCCCCCCCCCCATACCCCAGGCTCTCTCCAAGCTCCCGAGGAGCCTCGATGACCTGAAAGGGGAAAGCACTGCAGCTGTCCTTGAAGACAAAAAGAGCAAGTCTCCTGGAGGTTGAAGCCAGGATCCATCCAATTTCCCGCCTGCCGCCACATCGAAATGAGAAATCGGAGGCAGAGGCAGCCACCAGGAGCTGATAACAGACATGCAGGTGAACCTCTTCCCTTATCACAGCTGGGGTCAGCTCTGTTTTTAAAGACTTGTTTTCCAGAAAAAAAAATAAGAAAAAAAAATTTAAAAATTGCCTGGGACATGGAATAATGCAGAACAGTAATGGTAAAACTGGGTTATGCTTGCACAGTGTTTTGGGCTTAGGGCAGGAAGGGCAGCATGCCTGAGAAGCAGCTTTCTGGGAGGCAGGAATTGGGACATTTTTTTGCTTTTCCTGTGTTTTATTCAGACTTCCAGAAAATGAGATTTCTAAATACAGAAGGATCATGGAACCTGAAATGTCAGAGCTGGGCGGGGCCTTATGTAGCCAGAATGGGCTTTGTTTTCTTTGAATGACTCAGCTTGCCTCGTTGAGCTTCCCTGGATGCTGGGGCTTGCTCTTCCGGGGCAGGAGGCCCAGCGACCATGCCAGGGATCGGAGAGCTTCCTGTGTGATGAGTCGTGGGGCTGGCTGAGGGGAGGTGTGTTAACGTGGTCTACGCTAGGGGGAGGGGCCAAGTCAAGAACCAATCGGCCCTGGTCATTCAGGCGGCGCTTGATGATGTCAAAAACTCTATAAGAGGGGAGAGGACAGCTTGAAGATCCTCCTTTCCTTTCCTGGTTGGAGCCAGAGATGCCTACAGCCGAAGCTGAGCTGCCGGTAGCAGAGCTGACTAGAGGCCAGTGGGTAATCTTCTTACCGTAGAGGGGAAGCATGTATACGATTTTGCCTTATACCATCTTGCTTCTCTGTGGCCTCCTGGTTACCCTTGTGAGGCGGACTTATTGGTCCTGGAAGCTTTTGATGAAAATATCAAAATGGGGATGCTGGTTTGTGGGCTTGTTACTGTGGAGTGTAAATACATGCTTTAGTTCTCCTGCCTTCTGCCTAGAGAATTCCTTATATCCTGCGGTTCCGGACCTTTTAGGCACATATGAGATTCTCTTTGAAATCATAAATTCTGCCTTCTTAATATACCTTAGAACAAGGAACATCAGAATTGGGAAGGGCCTTAGAACAGGGGATATCAAGGTTGGGAGGGGCCTTAAAACAGGAAGTGTCAGAGCTGGGAGGGGTCTTAGAACAGGGGATATCAAGTCTGGGAGGGGCCTTAGAACAGGGAGTGTCAGAATTGGGAAGGGCCTTAGAACAGGGGATATCAAGTCTGGAAGGGGCCTTAGAAGGGGGAGTATCAGAGCTGGGAGGGGTCTTAGAACAAGGAATGTCAGGGCTTGGGGATGGGCATAGCAGTTTTAGATCCTAGAACAAAGGCTGTCAGCCATGGAAGGTACCTTAGCCACAAGAATTTCGGAGCTGCAAAGGGGACCTTCGAGTTCCCCTCCTGCAGAGAAAGTCGGCCTCTAGGAGGTTAATGGAGCCTGTGGCTGGCGAGCGAAGTGTTGTCATCCAAGGCCCGGGAGCTTGGTCCCTGGGTCTCTCTGTCTCTGGGGCCCTGGGTCTCTGGGTCACTGGGGCCCTGGGGCCCCGAGTCCCCCATCCCTGGGTCTCTCTGTCTCTGGGTCCCTGGGTCTCTCTGTCTCTGGGTCCCTAGGTCTCTGGGTCCCTGGGTCCCTGGGTCTCTGGGTCTCTGGGGCCCTGAGTCCCCCGTCCCTGGGTGTCTCGGTCCTGGTCGGCTCTCTTTCCGCTCCCCGTTCCCTCCTGACAGCCCACACCAGAAGGACTCCCAAATACCAACCTCTTCCTCCGCCTGCCAAAAGTATGGACCAGAAGGGAAAGGGAAACTAGGAAACGGTTTAGATTGGATTTTTTCTCCTCTCTCCACGTGGCAACAGTTGCTGCACAAAGGAGACACGCACAGACTTTCACACAGATTTGTTTAGCAAACAATCACCCGTGTTTTGTATATGAATCGATAATGAAGCTTATTAAAAAGGAAGAGGAGGAGGGGAAAGTTTGCTCTGCGAATCCCTCTTGTTCTCCGTCCCAGCCTATCGGAGACATTGGCCCGGCTCGAAGGCTCCCGATGCCTGACCGGCTGCTGGGCGAAATCCTGCCTGTTCTTCCCGGACCCCGGCATTTAGCGTTGAAAGGGGCTGCAGGGGCAGCTAAGCGGTGCAGTGGATAGACCACTGGCCCTGGAGTCAGGAGGACCTGAGTTCGAATCCAGCCTCAGACACTTACAAGCTGTGTGACTTTGAGCAAATCCACTTCTATCTGCCTTACTTTCCTCATCTATAAAATGGGGTTGCTGGGTAAAATGCTAAATAGATGCTGTCCAACCCGGATCCCAAGGAAGCTGTCTTCCTCACCCGGCGGCGGCTGCTGCTGCAGTGGGTGGCTTCTCGTGTCAGCCCAGCCCTCCCTGGATCTCCCAAATCATCCAATTTAAATAAACAAATCTAGAAAACAGAGTTCTGTAATGAAACTTCTGACAGCCCCTTGACTATAGCATCCGGGACCTCGGGGCCATAATAAGCTGCCCCTGAAGGAGCGGCAGGAGTTATTGAGATGGCTGTGTGTCTATGACAGTTTAATCAGATCTTGAGAATCAGGGACATTATAGTTTGCACCTGCTCATGGGAGGGAAAGATGGACAGTGTGATTTTCCATCATGGATGGTTTTATGTACCAGCTGCTTTCCCCAAGTATATAATTCATATGGCGGGGGAGGGGGCTGGAACTTAAGTCGAATGAGGACCGCGGAAGGCTGAGGTTGAATGTCAATTGTGCCATGGACAGAGGGGCTTAGGCTGCTTCCCTAGGCAGCCTGAGCAGAGGGCACACTATCAGGTGTGAGGAAAGGCCAGCCCAGAATTACCTAGTCACACACTCCACCAGGCCTTGCTTATACCAGGCCTGGCTGAGCCATAAGCAAGGATCTTAGCTGCAGATGAGCTCGGCTCATGCTTCTTCTGTCTGATGTATTAACTGGGAGCCAGGTGCCCCAGGGCCATGGCCCCAGTCTACCACTGGTGCACTATGTCCCTTACCTGTATGACCAGGAGGATGTCATTTCCCAGCTCCTGGGCTCTGCTTCCTCATCTGGATCATGAGGGAGTCAGACCAGACCATTGATTCAGCCCTTCTCCAGCATTTGGTGAAAATGGGTCCCAGTCCCAAATCTCCTGCTCCCCTGCTATGTGGCCTTGGCTAGGTTACTGCACCTACTCTGGGGCTCACCTTCATTTCCTGTTGCTGGAGGGGGTTGAGTCTTGAAGGTCCATTCCAGCTCTCAGAGCAGGCCAGTTTGGGTCTGGACTGGAGACACTGGATCTTAGAATCTGACCTGAGCAGCTGGTGGCAAAGCACGATCTCCGTTCAGCTCCCACATTTTGCCTCTTAAATGCTCTGGATAAACACAGCCAGAAGGTTTTGCTTCCCAAGTCATTAGCTTTTAAGTGGTCTCAACATCTGTGCAAAGGGGCCCAAGTCCTGGGAGGGGAAGCACAATGCATCAGGGCTGGGGGGAGGTCTTCCTTGCCAGAGCCCTGGATAAGCTGGAATTCTAAGGCAGGCACAGAGGGGCAAAGCCACCACTCAGCTCAATTCACTTCGCTTGACTTCAGTGTGCTGATACCAATCAATCTGTGGGACTCGGTGAGTCCCTAGCCCCTCTTTAAGTCCTAATTAAAATCCCACCTTTTAAATGAGGCCTTTCCCAACCTCTTTTAGCCTTCCCTCTGTTAATTATTCCATTTATTTCTGTGTATAGCTGGTTTGTCTGCATTTGTTTGCTTATTGTCTCCCCTTTTAGATTGGGAGCTCCTTGAGGGCAAGGACTGTCTTTTTTAACGAGTTAATTTTCTTTTTTGTTTTCAACATTCACTTCCATAAGTTCTAAATTTTTCCCCCCTCCCTCCCCTTGGAATCTCCTGTTTGCCAAACATTTTAATACAACAAGGATACAAAATCTCCCTCAGGCCCCAACACCAGCCTGCAACATTCTATATGTTGTTCATAGGATCATGGACAGATTGAGAGTTAGAAGGCCTCTCATAAGCCAGCTCAATTCCTTCATTTTTCCATATGAAGAAACTGAGGCCCAAGACAGCATGCAATCTGAGATAGGCTCTACATATACATTCCTATTAAGCATATTTTCACACTGATCATGTTGTATAAAAGAATTATAATGAATGGGAGAAACCATGAGAAAGAAAAAGCAAAGCAAAACAAAAAGAGTCTGCTTTGATCTTCATTCAGACTCCATAGTTCTTTTTCTGAATGTGGATGGCATTTTCCATCATGAGTCTTTTGGAATTGTCTTGAATCATTGTAATTCTGAGAAGAGCTAAGTCTATCAAAGTCCATTGTCACACACTGCGGCAGTTACTGTGTACAATGTTCTCCTGGTTAGGGACTGTCTTTTGCCTCTTTTTATATTCCCAGTGCTCAGTACGGTCCCTGGCATAAAATGGGCACTTAATTTTTATTGACCGACTGTCAGGGCCTCGGTTTCTCCCTCTTGTAAAATAAGAGAATTTGGTTAGATCATCTGTGATCCTTCTCTGGGCCTCAGTTTCTTCCTATGGAAAAATGAAGGAACTGAACCAGCCAGTGAGATGCCTTCTAACTCTCGATCTGTCCACGATCCTATGAACAACATATAGAATGTTGCAGGCTGGTGTTGGAGCCTGAGGGAGATTTTGTATCCTTGTTGTATTAAAATGTTTGGCAAACAGGAGATTCCAAGGGGAGGGAGTGGGAAAAAATTTAGAACTTATGGAAGTGAATGTTGAAAACAAAAAAGAAAATTAACTCGTTAAAAAAGACAGTCCTTGCCCTCAAGGAGCTCCCAATCTAAAAGGGGAGACAATAAGCAAGCAAATGCAGACTAACAAGCTATACACAGAAATAAATGGAATAATTAACAGAGGGAAGGCTAAAAGAGGTTGGGAAAGGCCTCATTTAAAAGGTGGGATTTCAATTAGGACTTAAAGAGGGGCTAGGGACTCACCAAGTCTGACAGATTGATTGGTATCAGCACACTGAAGTCAAGCGAAGTGAATTGAGCTGAGTGGTGGCTTTACCCCTCTGTCCCTTTTCGAAAGTGTTTGCTTTTGATTACCTCCTCCCCCTAACTGCCCTCCCTTCTGTCGTCCCCCTTTTTTGTCCCCTTCCTCTTTCTTTCCGGTGGGGTAGGATATGCAATTGAGTGTGTATCTTATTCCCTCCTCAAGTCAAATCCAAAGAGAGCAAGATTCGCTCATTCCCCCTCACCTGCCCCCTCTTCCCTTCCAACGAACTGCTTTCTCTTGCCACTTTTATGTGAGATAATTTACCCCATTCTATCTCTCTCTTTCTCCCTCTCTCAATATATTCCTCTCTCATCCCTTAATTTGATTTTTGGTTTTTTAGATATCATCCCTTCATATTCAACTCACCCTGTGCCCTCTCTCTCTCTCTCTCTCTCTCTGTATCTATCTATCTATCTATCTATCTATCTATCTATCTATGTATATTCCCTTCAGCTACCCTAATACCGAGGTATTATACACATCATCTTTCCATGTAGGAATGTAAACAAAATAGTTCAACTTTAGTAAGTCCCTTATGATTTCTCTTTCTTGTTTACCTTTTCCTGCTTCTCTTGATTCTTGTGTTTGGAAGTCAAATTTTCTGTTCAGCTCTGGTCTTTTCACTGAGAAAGCTTGAAAGTGCTCTATTTTATTGAAAATCCATATTTTGCCTTGGAGCATGATACTCAGTTTTGCTGGGTAGATGATTCTTGGTTTTAATCCTAGCTCCATTGACCTCTGGAATATCATTTTCCAAGCTCTTTGATCCCTTGATGTAGAAGCTGCTAGATCTTGTGTTATCCTGATTGTGTTTCCACAATACTCAAATTGTTTCTTTCTGGCTGCTTGCAGAATTTTCTGCTTGATCTGGGAGCTCTGGAATTTGGTGACAATATTCCTAGGAGTTTTCTTTCAATTTCTATTTTACCCTCTGGCTCTAGAATATCAGGCCAGTTCTCCTTGATAATTTCTTGAAAGGTGATATCCAGGCTCTTTTTTTGATCATGGCTTTGGTAGTCCAATGATTTTTAAATTATCTCTCCTGGATCTATTCTCCAAGTCAGTGGTTTTTCCAATGAGATATTTCACATTGTCTTCCATTTTTTCATTCATTTGGTTCTGTTTTATAATATCTTGATTTCTTATAAAGTCACTAGCTTCCACTTGCTCCAATCTAATTTTTAAGGTGGTATTTTCTTCAGAGGTCTTTTGGACCTTCTTTTCCATTTGGCTAATTCTGCCTTTCAAGGCATTCTTCTCCTCATAGGCTTTTTGGAGCTCTTTTCCCACTTGAGTTAGTCTATTTTTTAAGGTGTTATTTTCTTCAGTATTTTTTTGGATCTCCTTTAGCCAGCCATTGACTTGTTTTTCATGGTTTTCTCGCATCACTCTCATTTCTCTTCTCAATTTTCCTCTACTTCTCTAACTTGCTTTTCCAAATCCTTTTTTGTGATCTTCTGTGGCCTGAGACCAATTCATATTTTTCTTGGAGGCTTTTGATGTAGGCTCTTTGACTTTTTTGTCTTCTTTGGGCTGTATGTTTTGGTCTTCTTTGTCACCAAAGAAAGATTCCAAAATCTGAGTCTGAATCTGAGTCTGTTTTCGCTGCCTGTTCATGTTCCCAGCCAAATTCTTGACCCTTGAGATTTTTGTCAGGGTATGACTGCTTGTAGAGTAGAGAGTACTTTGTCCCAAGCTTGAGGGGCTGTGCTGCTATTTTCAGAGCTACTTCTACACAGCAAGCTCTGCCACACCAGCGCTCCTTCTCCCCCAAGAGCTGCCAACCAGGATTGCAGCCCAGATCCAGGCAGGGCAAAGCAGGCTTTGCACTCCTGCTCTAATCTGCCACTTAATTCTTCCCACCAGGTAGCTCTGGTGCCAGAAGTAATGCAGCTGTAGCTCTGGAAGCAGCCCCAGAGCTGCAGGACCTCCACCACCCCCAGGGCAGTGGCCAACAATGAATTCCTTTCACTCTGTCCCAGCAGCTTTTCACACTAACCTTCTCTGTTGTCTTGGGCGTTTGTGGGTTAAGAAGTCTGGTAAGTGCCACAGCTCACTGATTCAGGGCGCTATGCCTGTTCTGCCCGGCTCCTGGTCAGATTGTTCTGGGGGCAGCCCACACTGGGCTCTGTTCAGCTCCACTCCCAGCTCCGTGCGATAGAACCTTCCCAGTGACCATCCACGCTGTCCTGAGCTGGAGCCCTGCTTTGCTTTGCTATTTCATGGGTTCTGCAGCTCTAGATTTTGTTCAGAGCCATTTTTATAGGTGTTTGGAGGGACTGGGGGGAGACCTTAAGCAAGCCCCTGCTTTCCAGCTGCCATCTTGGCTCCACTCCCCACCTCCCCCCCCCATTTTTGTTTTGCTACTAATTTGGATAAATGGTTTTTATTGGCTGAATGCTGTGTGGACATTGTGAACTGATATTTAATGGAAACTTAGGAGTCAAGCCTCAGATACAGAGCTTGGGGTCCTCCTTCTTCCCAATAATGAAACTGCCATCACAAGTTAGCTTGAACATGATTCCATCCCCTAGGCTAATAGTATTTAAGGGAATAGACTGATATCATTCTAGACCTGTACCTGCTGTCTCTGAGGAGAAGGGGGCCTCTGGTTTCAACTTCCTTTTTCCACTCCTGGCAGGAATTAAAGTGTCCCTTGGAGATGGGTGGTGGGGAGAAGAGGCTAGAGATGTCCATTCTGCCTACCTTTAAGGCACCCAAAGACACCCCGTGCTACAGATGGGGGACAATGAGCCTTTGCCACATGTGAGCTTTGCTACATACATGGGGCCTCACAAAATATTTATCTGTCTATATCAATATCATATCTATTATTATCTATATATTAAGCACAGCAACAAAAGACAGGTTGTTGTAGAAAGAGCATTAGATCTCTTATCCAAAGTCATGGATTCCAATCCTGCCTTCCATACTTCCTTGTGGTATGGCCCTCTCCCCCTAATTAAAGCTCATTTTTACAGATGAGGAAATGGAGTCTCAAAGTGGGGCAAAAATGTACCCAAAGAATTATAATCCAAATCTAGGTTGCCTAAGAGCCAGGTGAGGTAATAATCTTCACCTTCAGTCCCTCCCTTGATTCTTGTGAGTAAAGTCCTAGTAAGTACGGAGGTTGCTGGCCCAGGGTTTAAGGACAATGATGAAAGCTGGAAGGTGACTAGAGGAGGGCAACCTGAGTCAGGGCCATGAATCCATGATATTTCAGTCTTGAAAGAACAGGGCAAGTCCAGCCTAAAGAGAAAATTCAGGATAGGCACCTTCAAGTCTTTGAAGGGCAGTCATAGACTAGAGATGAGATTTGTTCCATTTGGCTCAAGAGGGAAGAATTAGGAGCAAAGGGTGGAAATTGAAGAGCAGTCAGCTTAGGTCCCATGTGTGGAAGACAAACTCCCTAACACTGAAAGCAATCCCAGAGTGGATTGAGCCGCCTCAAGGACTGGTACTCCTTGGGAGTCTTCAAGCAGAGACTGGATGCCTGTGTATATTATAGTGGGGGTCTTGTTTACATGTGGCTTAGTTGGATTGGATAGCTGCTGAGTCTCTTCCAACCCTAAAATTCTTTGATTGGGGAGTCAGTAGGCTCAAGTTTGAATCCTGGGTTCTAATCCTGGTATTGCTATTTGTTAGCTGTTTGACTTCTGCAAAGCGCTTTATCCCTCTGTGCCTTTTCTGTAAATTAAAGGGGTTAAATTAAATTACTTTTAAGGGCCCTTCAAATTCTAAATCTTCTATGATTTTAAACTTTAAAGCTCATATCCATGAAGTTTGTGATAAAATACAAAAACATATACATATAATATATAAAATATATAAATATTGTAGGGCAGCTAGGTGGCACAGTCAATAAAGTTACAGGCCTGGAGCCAGGAAGATCTGAGTTCAAGTGTGACCTCAGATAGTGGCTAGCCATGTGCAGGTCCCTGGGCAAGTCACTTCACCCCATTTGCCTCAGTTTCCTCATCTGTAAAATGAGCTGGAGAAGGAAATGGCAAACCACTGTGGTATCTTTGCCAATAAAATTCCAAATGGGGTCACAAAGTAGGACATGACTGAAAAATGACTTAACAGCAACAATAAATATTACATGAAATACATATACATGGTATAATATATATTATATAAATATGTGAATATATGCTATATATAAATATGTATTATACACATAAAATATGTAAGTAAATATTATATACATATATATATATATATATACAGAGAGAAGAGATGAGATAGGTGTGTCTGTGTGTTTGTGTGTGTGTGTGTGTGTGTGTGTGTGTGTATGAGGATAGAAGGAGAAGGAGGAGAAGGAGGGAGAGAATCAATCTTTTCCTAAGGAACCAGATCTGAACACAAGCCAAGAAAATGCTGCTGGCCTTGCCGAGTGGCCTGACAGGGCTGCGCACGTCTAGGAGGCCTCACTAAGTGTTGTTGACTGGCTGACTGTGGCCAGGACAAGCCTCGTGCCAGCCAGAATGCATGAGAGCCTCAGCTGATGGCTTTGGGGTCTTGGCCTTGGATGCATTAAGATATATACGATCGGGAAAGAGGCATCTATCTTGTCCATAAATATTTCCTTAATTTAAATCCAGGTGGGACAAAGCCAACGACAGCTTCAGAATTGTGGAGCTCTCTTGACTGATGAGGTCCATTACTGATGCTCTCATCCCACTAATAATTATGCCCCGGCACAATTCCATGTCTAATCATCTCAGGAGATGGATCTGCATTTGCTGCAAATGCTGGCCTCCCACCCCTCTTCCTGCTGCAACACCTCCACACACACACACACACACACACACACACACACACACACACACACATGCTTTCTACATCGGGGTGGACGGAAGCTCCCAAAGTTGTCTCACCCTCTTCATCATTTTCAGGAGAGGTTACCAGGATTCAGTTGCATGGCATCTAGGTGCCATAGTGGATGACTTAGACTCAGGAAGACCTGAGTTCAAATCCTCCCTCACACACTTAACAGCTATAAGATCAAAAGTTTTTTTCAGTTTCCTCAAGTATAAAATCGAGATAATAAGAGCACCTACCCATTCTGAAGATAAAGGGAGATGATATAACTGTTTTGGAAGCTTTTAAGCCTTAACATCAATGCTAGTTGTCATTATTATTAGGGGAAGAGCTTTAGAGTGAATACTAGACTTGGAAGGGACCTTAGAACATAGACTATCAGAGCTAGGTAGGACCTTAGAACATAAAACAGAATGTCAAAGAACATAGCCTGCTGGAGATGGAAAAACTCTTACATATTATCTAGTTAAGACACATAATTTTAGTGGAGAAAATGGCACCTTAGATGATGAATGACTTGACCAAGGTCCCATTGACCACTGCGAGCTCTGCCCTTTGGCCAAGTCCACCATTTTCCAATTGGGCTCAATATGGCAGGAGGTCTGAGGCTATTGTTTTCTTCAGGAGTCTCCTCGCCTCCTTTCCAAAGAGGAACTGGTGGAGGGTATTTAGCCCCAGAAAGCTGTGTCCAGATGTTCACTGTTCATGGAGCGTGCCCCAGCTGTGGATGTGGACTTCATCAGACCTCGTAGGCTCTCTCGCCAGAGTTACTTCAAGAGCTCTCCCTGCAGAGTTCAGCCCAAGGTCTTTTCTTTGCCTGTTGAATAAAACATACAGACGCATCCTGTCACAAGAAATTCCAGTCTGGAGAATCATTTCACTATTTTGGTGTAGAAATTCTTCTCCCTCTTCATCCATGTCTTCCTCCCCTCTGTTCCTGACAAAAACACAAGCCTGGATCCCAAGGCTAAGATGTACATGAAGCATCTTATCCTAGGAGAGGAAGTGTGACACATGAAGATGAGCACTGGACTCTGAGTCGGGATGTGTGGCTTCCAGCTCTAATGGACTGAGTGACTTTGGGGAAGTAACATTTCCTCTTGGGGTCTGGATGTCATCTAACACTCTACAAGTTTCTCCAGGTCAGGCCTGATGTCCCTGGCTTTGGACCCCTTCCCCAGTTGGAGCACCACTCCTGTCACCAACCACACGAATCACCCATCGATCAGGAAACCACCAAGTCATCCCCAAATGCTAAGCTGATGTCAGTTACCAAGTATCCAAGCAGAATGCCACAGACTCACAGAACTCTGAACTTGGAAGGAACCTTAGAACACAAAAGAACATAGAATGTTAGAATTACAAGGAGCCTTAGACCATAGAACTACTGGAAGAGAACTTAGACCTGAAAATGTCACAGCTGGGAAGGGCATTAGCACACAGAATATTGGGTATGAAAGGATCACAGAACACAGAACATCAGAACTGGACAGGACCTTGGAACATAAACCATAGAATGTCAGAATCAGGTGGGGTCTTAGAGCATACTATGGAAGACTTGAGATGGAATCTTAGAAGAGAGAATGTCAGATCTGGGAGGGGACTTAGGACAGTGAGTCAGTCAATGAACATTGATTAAGGCATTGTCCTGAACTCTGGGATACAAAGGAAGGTCCTTAATCAGAGTATGTAAGAACAGGGAGGGACCTTAGAATGTAGAGCATGGAATGTCAGAGGCAGGAGGGGTCTTAGAGGCTCTCCAGCTCAATGCTCTCACGTAATAGACATTAACCAGGACAAGGAGCTTACCCAAGGCCCTATAGCTAATAAGAGTCAGACCCGAGCCTAGAACATGGGTCATCCAACCCAGAAATCCATCTTGTTTCCACTGGGATTCAGTTATTGCTCAACTCCCTAAGGGTCTGCTTTCAAGGACTTACTCCTCTTCCTCTATGCTGAGGTGCCCTCAGGAGATTCTGTATATGAACTTGGAGATTTCAGTTGGGGTACGTGGTGTATCAGGAGGGCCGAGTTTATAATCTCAAAGAAGATCATAAACATGTCTGAAAGGTTCGGAATCGCCGGATAGAAGAAACTCTCAAAGTAGAAGGCAGAAGAATCAAAACATTTATTTAGGCTCCACAGTAACCAACCCATGAACCAGAAGCCCCATTTTGATATGTTGGTCATAATCTTCCAGGCCCAATAGGTACGCCTTGAAAGAGTAACCAGGAGGCTACAGAGAAACATGATTGCGTAAAGCAAAATCATGTTTCCCCCTTGATGGTAATAAGATTACCCACTGGACTGAAGTCTTTGTTCAGCTTCCTCCCGTAGATCAGCTCTGCTGCTGGCAGCTCCTGCCTCAGCTGTGTCTGTTTCTGAAACTGAAGCTGCAACTGAAACTGACGATGTAACGGTCGTAACTGCCTCTGTAACGGTCGTTGTAACTGCCTCTGGCTCCAACCGGAAAAGGAAAGAGAGGAAGAATCTTCAAGCTGTCCTCTCCCCTCTTATAGGGTTTCTGACATCATCAAGCTCCGCCCAAATGACCAGGGCCGATTGGTTCCTGAGTTGGCTCCTCCCCCTAGGGTAGACCAGGTTCTGGAGCTAACACCTCCCCTCAGCCAGCCCCATGACTCCCCACACAGGAAGCCGTCTGCCTCCCGGCATGCTCCCCGGGCCTCCTGCCCCGGAAGAGCAAGCCACAGTGTCCAGAGGCTCAATGAGGCAAGCTGAGCCATTCAAAGAAAACAAAAGCCATTATGGCTACATTCCACCCCTTGTTATAGGATACATAATCTAATCAGCCATGTATCCTAGAACATACATTGTGATCCAATTACAAAGGAAACTAAAACATATCATTCATTATAAAGCAAAACATATTATTCGGTGACATTCCTAAACATTGGCTAACGATTCAAATGCGATCCACCCCTAGATCCCAGCAAAACAATCTCTTCAATCAATCATCCCCAAAACAATTATCAACAATTTAAATGTCCACCCCTAAATCCTTGTATCCATTACATAGGATCAATAATATCATAACAATAAAACAACACGGCAAGGATAACACAAAATAAGTAAACAGAACACTATCATCATTTCCACCCCCCTTGAACGATTGGGGCTCAAAATCTTGGGGTGAGGGGTGAAGGTCTCATTTTCCATAGCTTCTTCATGCTGAAATTGGATGTAGAGATGGCCCTGCCCCCAAAAAGTCCCATTCCAGAGGTCATTTCTTTAAGGAGCTGGCAGGAATTCCAAGAATGCTACATGCTTAGGCAGTCACCGGAAAGTGCAGGGTGCTTAAGCCTGAAGGAAACAAAACTAGCAACAAGGTTAGCCAAAACAAAGGACAAAAAGAATAGACAAGTATGGACTATAATTCTTCAAATAAAATCATCTCAAGTTTGGTTGAGATTTTAGTTATGCAAAGATCCAACATCAGAGCCAAACTCAGGTGGGAAATGTTTCTTTTCAAAAGGAACATAATGAGGAAGCCAAGAGGATCCCACCCTAGATATAGACTAAGATTGTCCTCCCAGCCTTTCCCCAAATGTACAAGTTTTCATCCGTTAATCACACAAGGTCACCTTCAGTCTGAGTGGCTTGTAGGCTTGCAGGAGCAGTTCTGATTTCCCTATCTCTCGTGTTATCAAGTCCTCTATACATTCTGTATAATTCATTGGTTGGAATTCCATCTATCATTTCAAAACCTACTCCTGCTCTCAATAAAGTAGTAAACATTTCTTTCCTTGTTACTCTCCTTTGGCGCCAAGTTTGCTGGTTATACACTCTTCTCTCTCGAGGAGATCTATCCCTTCCCCAGTCACCTAAGTCATATAACTGTAAAATCTTATTTATCACTGTTGTAAGACGGCTCCCTACTTCTCCAAGTAATAAATTCAAAATTAGTTGTTTATAAGCAGGGGGAGCTGTCCTAATTATTAAATTCCTATGAGACAGTCCCATTGGATCATTGTAATATTTGTCTGCAGTTCCTGTCATAATGGCAGTCTTCATTACCTCCTCCTTTAGTCTCATGATACAATCTCTAAGTGAATACCAGGGTCTGTGCTCAGTGGGCCACATAGAATCAGTATCATATCTCTTATTGCATCCCACAGCGGCTAATGCCAACAGAGTAGTCCTGCTATCACCATCTCCTTGCTGATGATGTTCCCTAAAAGCTTGTTGAACTAGAGGATCATGGCTGATACCTATGAATCTCATGCAGTCTGTCCCATCTACTGATATTCCACCGGCCCCTTGATCACTGAGTCTTACCATCCAAGATATCAATGGTTCTCCTATTCTTTGGCTGAATCTACTCAAAATATCTGTGACCTCTTGCGGTGAGAAATCTTCCTGAATTTCCCTTGTAACTGAATCTTCACCTCGGGTTTCTGTCTTCCTCCTTTGTATGGGTCGAGCCCTTGTCTGATCATTTAACCATCTCCTATTCTCTATGTGAGGCACATCCTGAACCCCAGTAGTGTTTTGTGCCTCAGCCGGCTCTTTCTGGGCTGGGTTGAAATGCACTCTGGGCTTTTTTGGTCTCCTGTTGCTCTTAGCCACATTAATAGAAAAGTTCTCATTTGAGTCAGTTTGGTCTCCTGCTATCTGAGATTCCTCTTCTTCCTGTGGGGTAGGAGTGCCCCTATGTCTTTCACTTAATCTCAATCTTTCGTATACTAGCCGGTAGGCTGATAACACTATCCAGCTTTGCCTAGATAGTGATGCCCCTGACTGAATCCCAACTTCTCGTAAACACTTTTCCAAATCCCTAGGATCTCCTCTCCGTAGCCTTGGTTCCCAGTTTTCACAGGGTCCAGCTTTTTTAGCCAATTCTTTTGCTAGGGAGGAATAAAATGGATCCTCCCATCCTGGGATATTTATCTCCTCCTCTGGAATTGTTCTGCTTCTAAATAGAGATCTTATACCTAGCGATCCTGTTCGTGACGCCAAATGTATCAGGAGGGCCGAGTTTATAATCTCAAAGAAGATCATAAACATGTCTGAAAGGTTCGGAATCGCCGGATAGAAGAAACTCTCAAGTAGAAGGCAGAAGAATCAAAACATTTATTTAGGCTCCACAGTAACCAACCCATGAACCAGAAGCCCCATTTTGATATGTTGGTCATAATCTTCCAGGCCCAATAGGTACGCCTTGAAAGAGTAACCAGGAGGCTACAGAGAAACATGATTGCGTAAAGCAAAATCATGTTTCCCCCTTGATGGTAATAAGATTACCCACTGGACTGAAGTCTTTGTTCAGCTTCCTCCCGTAGATCAGCTCTGCTGCTGGCAGCTCCTGCCTCAGCTGTGTCTGTTTCTGAAACTGAAGCTGCAACTGAAACTGACGATGTAACGGTCGTAACTGCCTCTGTAACGGTCGTTGTAACTGCCTCTGGCTCCAACCGGAAAAGGAAAGAGAGGAAGAATCTTCAAGCTGTCCTCTCCCCTCTTATAGGGTTTCTGACATCATCAAGCTCCGCCCAAATGACCAGGGCCGATTGGTTCCTGAGTTGGCTCCTCCCCCTAGGGTAGACCAGGTTCTGGAGCTAACACCTCCCCTCAGCCAGCCCCATGACTCCCCACACAGGAAGCCGTCTGCCTCCCGGCATGCTCCCCGGGCCTCCTGCCCCGGAAGAGCAAGCCACAGTGTCCAGAGGCTCAATGAGGCAAGCTGAGCCATTCAAAGAAAACAAAAGCCATTATGGCTACACGTGGGTGCCATGTGGGTGCCTTAATTCAAATATCGGTTCTAACCATGTGGCATTTTCCCTCAGTTTCCTCACATGTAAAATGTGCAGAATCATCTGACCCTACAGGGTTCCCTGTAAAATGAGGCCATTGGACTGGTCTCATCAATGGCTGATAGTTTGGGCTCCCTGCCAGCTCTGACTTCCTATGTTCTAAGTGTGCTCCTGGCTACGACATGCAGTGTTCTAAGTTCCCTCCCAACTCTGACATTCTATATTCCAAAGCCCCTTCTGGGAGTATATAGGTCTCTGAATCTTGGTTATGGAAGTGGTTTGGCTCAATGTAACATCTTCTATAGCCCTGGGCTCGGGGCCAGACTGTGGGTACAAACTGGGGCTGTGGGGCTCAGACCAATGGCCCAGTGGGGAATTCGCAGGGGAACCACAGTGTGGTAGCATTCCATACCACAGCACAGACCCCAGAGGTTTCCTCTGTGGTGGGAATCCTGGGGCAGAGGAAGAGCCCTGTCAGCCTTGCAACAGGGAAGCCTTCCCATGAGACTCCGGGTCTATAAGCCAAGAAGAATCCCAGTGTTTGGAATTCATCCCATGGGGAGTGGATATGGATCCCCTGACCCTCTCTGCCTATACCCACTGTGACCTCTTTCTCCCCACAGAAGGTCATGAGAAACAGGGCCTGCCAGTTTGGCTCCAGGTTGAATTTTCTCCCTGAGCAACTCACCTGACCATGTGTTGGCCTCAAGTCAGAGGAAGTCTACAAAAGGGCTGAGGCTGAGCCAATAATCCACTGTGTTGTGGACAAGAAGTTGGGGGTGGGGAGAGGAATTGAGATCCTTTAGGGCAAATGCTCAAATTCATGGGGGCTTCAGGTCTATGGAGAATCTCTTCATTTTTAAGAACCACCAATATAGTTTTCTGGGGCAGGATGGGGTGAGGGGGCAGGGAAGCTCTTTGATCCTTTAAAAATGACATGGACACAATTAAGGTCTTTAAAGGAAGCACTCAGTTTCTTGGACCACTTAGCAGACTTTAGAACATGGAATGCTGGAATGGTATCTCTAGCAGAGGGAACAGCATGAGCAAATGTGTGGAGGCTATAAACCCATTTCAGTATAATGAGAGACCAATCTAACTGGTGCTGTGGTGTTGATTAGGGGAACAGTGGGGCATAAGGGCAGGGAGGGAGAGTGTGTCAGAGAGTGGGGGAGCCTTAAATCCCAGGCTACAGAATTAGGCCTTTACTCTATAGATCCTGGGGATGCACGAAAGGTTTTCCACAGGGCAGAGATGTGGTGAAACTGAGGAAGATTCACGTGGCATTTGGGACAGCCTGGGCTGCAAGTCAGCTGGCTGGGTCCCATCTATTCCTGGGCCTTCTCTGTCTCAGCCCTGCTGAGCCTGGAAGAGTAGCCCATCAGAGCTGCTCAGGATAATAGCATGTCAAGGGGCCAGCTACTGCTGAGCTCAGCATCTCCTGGAGGAGGAGGGAAAGGCAAGCCTGGACAAAACAAATGGTCTGCCTTCAGGGGAGCTGGGGGGCTGCAAGTTGGGCCTCTCCCCTTGTCCTAGCTCAGGACTCCCCATCACAGCTTCCATTACCAAAGTGCTTTTAAGTTAAAAATAATCCTCTCCCAAACCCAGTAACATAAACCCAATAAGTATTTTTATTTAATGCTCAAAAAGGCACATTAAGTTGTTCAAAGTTCATAAGTCAGAGCTAGAAGGGACTTCAAAAAAAATTCTATTCTATATCTCTTTCTCTTCTCCAATCCCATTTTATGGATAAGGATACTGATCCTTACAGAAGGCAACTAAGGTTAGACGGGGAGTAAATGGCCCAGGCAGGACTTGAACTCAGGCCCTCTGCCTGTAATCCCAGTGCTGTGACACAATGGTCACCATGCTGCCCATCAAATACCCTCTTTTCACCTCACAAGGCTAAACCCCTTGGAGAGAGTGGCATTGCCCAGTGTCTCTGATGGGTATTCGGACCCCCTCAGATTGGGCCTGATCAGGCAACTCAAGATTCTGCTCTTCTCCCCCCCCCCCCACCTTCTTTTAGGATGAGCATGAGCAAAATCCCTTCCACTGTTGTGTCAAGATGGCAGCTCGGTGTAATGGACAGAACTCCAAATTAGGGCCAAATGATGGTCCCAATATAAACCCCGTATGTGATCTGAGATCTCAATGTCCTCATCTGTCAAACGGGGATGAAAAACCAGCCTGGGGCGCTCACAGGGCTGTTTGTAGATTTCAGGCTTGGAGGGATGTCAGAGGTCAAGCTGTCCACCCTGCCTCATTTTACAAGTGAGGGGACCAACATCCAGCAAGTTGAGTGAATGGCTTAAGGTAGAAGAAAAAGTGGGGTGGAAGTACGGAGACTCCAATCCAGGGTCCCTGATCCCAAACCCAGGCCTCTGTCTGCTCTGTCAGGTGGTTCTGAAGGGTTGATAAGATCAAGAGTGTGAGGATCTTTGTGGCCACCAGTGCTTTCCTTGAAGGCTCTGCAGATTCATGTTTGTCTTTGTATTGCTAAGAGTCAGCATAGTGCCTGGGGCAGCTAAGGGGTGCGATAGTGCACAGAGGGCCAGGCCTGGACCCAGCGAGACTCCTCCTCCGGAGTTCAAATCTGACCTCAGACACTTAGTAGCTGTGCGACCCTGGGCAAGTCACTTCACCCTGTTTGCCTCAGTTTCTTCATCTGCAAAATGAGCTGGAGAAGGAAATAGCAAACCACTGCAGTATCTCTTCCCAGAAAACTCCAAATGGGGTCACTGAGAGTTGGACGTGAGTGAAAAATGACCGAACAGCAACTGCTACAGCATAGTGCCCCGTACATAGTAGGGGCTTAATAAATGCTTGCTGAATGATTGACAGGCTAAATGTGTTATTGTTATCCCCAATCCCTACGCCAGTGCCCAGGCACTTAATAAATACATGGTGACCGTGGTAGATGGATTAAGTGATAAAGAAATCCCTTTTTCCCCCATGCCCAAGGTCACACAGCAAGGAAGTGTATCAAGTGTCTGAGGCTGGATTTGATCTCAGGTCCTCCTGACTCCAGGGCCGGTGCTCTACTCACTGTGCCACCTAGCTGCCCCACCCCCATGGTATTATTAGCAATATTAGTATTAATATGAACAGAATGGTAATGTGGCAAATGGATAAAGATGCCATCTCAGAGTCAGCAGTTCATTCATTTATTCAACAAACACTAAGTTTCCACCATGTGGCAGGTGCTTTGCTTGGCACTGGGGATGCACAGATCAAAACGGAGCAGTTTCTACCCTCAAGGAGCTATGTTTTGAAAGGATGTACATAGAATATTAAGTATATGTATATATGTGTGTGTGTACACATACACACACACATATATACATACACATTCATACATACACACACACATACATACATACAAAGGAATTTCCAGGGGGAAGGTGCTGGTTACTTGAAGGACAATGAGAGATGTCCTCAGGAAGGCAGAACGGGCTGAGCTCTGAGGAAGGCTCAGGATTCGAGCCTTGTCTCTAACACAAAGTGGCTGTGTGACCCTGGGTGAGTAGATCAACGTCTCTGTGCCTCAGGCTACCCGGTAAGACCCCAGGTTACAGTCTGGGAGAGAATCCTTCTGGGAGACTTAAAGAGCTTCAGCATTGTGTTACTAATATTTTTTTACAATTATAAAATTGAGTGCCGTGGAAATCTCATTTTTCTCTACTAAGGAAGATGAGATTTCTTATCATTGTTATGGTAATGTTCTTTCCCCCATCTCACACACAGACACACTCACTCACACTCACACACTTACACTAACATGCATCACACTCACATACACACTCACACAATACATACTTACGTATATTCACATATGTGCATATTCACATGCATGTTCACATTTGTATATACACTCACAATACATTCATACACTCACATCCACACACACACTCACATACACCCACACACTCACATCTACACACATACTTACACATCCTCCCTTACACACATTCTTTCATGCACTCCCGTACATGCATAGGCATACACATTCACACACACATCCATACACACACTTACAATGCATTCATAATACACTCACAACTTGCACTCACACACACACATTCTTACATATAGTCCTATATACATACACACTCACATTCACACACATCCATACACACACTTACAAGGCATTCATAATACACTCACAACTTGCACTCACACACACACACACATTCTTACATATAGTCCTATATACACACACACTCATATTCACACACACATCCATACACACACTTACAAGGTATTCATAATACACTCACAACTTGCACTCACACACACACATTCTTACACATAGTCCTAAATACACACACTTACCTTCATACACACACTCATTCACATAGACACACACACACAACACATCTGACAAAGATACCTTCTCTGCTGATGAAGGCAGAGGGCTACGGTGGAAAGGAAACCCTTCTATCAGACTTCAGTCAAATCTTAACTCCAGTGCTTATTTGCATTGTGGCCTTGGAGAAGTGGCTTCACTTCTGGCCCTCAGTTTTGCCATCTGTAAAATGAGCATACTGCACCAGGTGGCCTCTGAGGGTCTTAGATCTATGATCTGCCCTGATTCCCAGCCTGCCTGGCTTCACACACATGGGGCCCAGGCTTTCTCCCAGTGACCGGCAAACCCAGGGCTGGAAAGGATTCCTAAGTCAAGTCCCCCGTTCTTCGAAAGCCTATCGATTTCTCCCTCACTAAATCCACACTCTGACATCCTGGTGATTCTCTCACCAAACAAACCGAACCAAGCTGGGAAATGCATAAACAGGCTCGTGGGCCCATCTCCACCTTCTTCTCAGGCGTAGGCTCTGGGTTTTTGAATAGTGCCAGGGTCCAGCCTCCCAGAGAACGGGAGCCCACTCTGGGTGTGGGAGGGCCAAAGGCTGGTAATGGGGGTCAGGGTGGGGGTGGGGAGGAGGGTCAGCGTTCGGCTGGTCTTTCTTTAATTCCGTAATGGAGTTGGGGCAGGAATATGGAATATTTACCGAATCCAAATTGACTTGGGTTATGCGGACCACCCTGAGATATAAAGAGGATAAAGAGGCTTTTAGGACTATTAAAAACCGGGTGTGCTGGGAACAGCGGCTGCGATGATGACGGGGAAATTAACATTCTGCTCCAGCCCAAGGCGGCTGCAGCTCCGACTTGCAGCGCCATGCATCGATCTGTTCCAGCATTTGACTTTCAACCATGACAAAACTGAGCGAATTAATTGTTCTCCAGGATATTAGGAATCAGAGTCTATTAATCCTCTCTGGAGCCGGACGAGCCATGCATGCTAATGGCTTGAGCCGTAGCCACGGTCCTCCCAGCCGGACTGGAGGCTGCTGCTGGGCTGCCTGGGCCGGGCTCTGTGTGCCAGGCGGGCAGGCAGGAGGGTGGGGGTTCTGCGGAGGGGGGAAGCCCCCCGCATCCCAGGCAGCCATCTGCCAGGCTGATCCCCACTCGGGGCCCAAGACAATGGGCTGGGATGGAGGGGGAGGATGGATGGCCGAGCAGGGGCTGGAAGCCAGGCAAAGCAGCAGCCATCCCAGGCCCGACGCTGCTGCCAGAAGGCCACACCAGAGATGGTTTTATGCAAATTGCAATATCTGTATTCAGGCATGTCTCGAGGACGAGTGAGAGCGGGAAATAATTACCGAATGATACACGTTCACACGGTTTTCCTGCATCTCTGGCCTTTCGTAAAGGGGGAAAATGAAGAGAAGTGCTGGGAGACCTTGGCCACAAGTGGGGGCATTGAATGGAGTTGTTCTTGTTTAAAAAAATAAGATTGTTTCTGTTTGGGAAGAGGGTGGGGAGGTCCTCAGGTGTTCATAAGCCCAGGTGAGGGGGGAGCAGTGGGAGGAAGCTCCGGGTCTGCCACCTAGACCCAGCCCCATCACTAAGCAGCCGGCACACTCTGAGTTGGGCACTTTTTTCTGGGACTCAGTTTCCTCATGTGTAAAATGGTGAGGGAAAAGTAGATGCTCCCTTAGGGCCACGAAGCTTTGACATTCTCTGTTCCAGGGCTTATCCCAGTTGTGACATTCTGAGTTCTAAGACCCTTCCTAGCCCTGACATCCCCTGTTCTAAGACCCTTCCTAGCCCTGACATCCCCTGTTCTAAGGCCACTCCCAGCTCTGTCATCCCCTGTTCTAAGGGCCCTCCCAGCTCTGTCATCCCCTGTTCTAAGGGTCCTGACATTGTTCTTTCTTCCTTTCCTGCTCTCCCACCTCTGTCTCCGGACAGTCAGCAGGCACTGATTCAGAGACATTGATCCCCGGTCTTCTGGGAATGTGCGCCACCCCCTTCCCTTGCTGCTCCTCCAATGGCGGCCCCAGCTTTCTCTCCGGATGCCGATCCGGGCAGAATGGAAACACTGCATTGCAAACAGAAGCACCGATTAGTCTGCTCTGTAACGGAGAAGATATTTATGGCTGTGCAAACACAGCCCGCTCCTTCTGCATGATTTGGAGCTAAATGCAGTGTTACTTAATTAATGCATATGTAACACGCGAGGATATTACACCTATTAGAATGCTCGGACAATTAAAATTCCAGCGGTCTCCTCTGCCCATAGATCCTGGAGACAAAGGGACCCGAGGCTCCTCTATTCCGAGTCAATTGTCTGGGGAAAACAGCTTTTTCTCCCCTATTTCTTCCCTTCTCTCTTCCACTTTGGGCCATGTTGGAACGGTCTGCATTACAGATTCTTTGAATGGGAATACTAGCAGCGGCTTCCTGGTTTATAATAACACATTTATCGAGTCCATTTAGGCTTACAGAGCTCTTCTCTCACAAGGGCCCAGGGAGGTGGGCAATGATCACAGAAGACATCCCTAGTGTGCTTGGAAGTGGGCTAGGTGCTCTGCTGCTATGGTCTCTCTTGAGCATCATTTTGTTTTCGATAAACACAGTTCTTGTCTTATATTTAAAGATGAATAAACTGAGGTTGAGAGACTGGGACTGGGATGTGAACCTCAGCCTTCCTGATTCCAGGTCCCTCATGCTGGCCAACATATCCCACTGCCTCTGGGTTGTATAGGTTACTATTATTTTCAGAACTGCCTCTGCTGATAAAGGTCAGCACCTTCTTTATCTCTTATAACCTTCCAGAGCTGCCTAGCACAATTCAGCATTAACAACAGCAAGCCCTTATTAAGTACCTACTGCATGCCAAGCACAGTGCTAAATTCTGGGGATACAAATAAAGGTAAAAATACCTTCCCTGACCTCCAGGAGCTCACTGTCACAACTACAAACATACAAGATTATTTATAGAGTAGGCGGAAAGTAATCATTGCATTAAGTGACTTGACCAAGGTCACACTGCCAATATATGTCAAAGGTGGGACTTGAACTCAAGTCTTCCTATCTCTGAGGCTAGTTCTCCAATCATTAAGCCATCCTACCTCTCAGTGTAATTATAACAACTAGGTAGGTATTTTTGTGCCCATTTTCAGATAGGGAAACCAGAGTGCCTTGTCCAAGGTAGAGAGTCAAAATGGAAAAACTAAATAGCTTCTTAATTCATTGCCTGGGGCTCTTAACCACTAGGAAACACTGCCTTTCTATGTATGGTGGTTGTCATTTAGTCTTTTCAGTCATTTCAGACTCTTTGAGACCCCATTTGAGGTTTTTTTGGCAGAAATACTGGAATGAGTAGGATGGAAGGCCGTTTCCTTCTCCAGCTCATTTTACAGATGAGGAAACTGAGGCAAACAGGGTGAAGTGACTTGCCCAGGGTCACACAGCTAGTCAGTGTCTGAGGCAGATTTGAACTCAGGTCTTCTTTCCTCCAGGCATGGGGACACTGTATCCACTCCACCCCTTTGCTGTATAGGTGGCTAGTAGCTTGTGAATACCATGGGGTGACCTTGGATGTACCTGAAGTACCATTCACTCCCTGTGTGAACTTGGGGGAATCATTTTCCTACTCTGCACCTCAGCATCCTCCTCTGTCCAATGTTTCCTTAACCAAAATAAAGGGATTTGGAGAAGAAGTCCCTGTGTCAGGCTTGAAGTGGGGATCAGATGGCTCCCCAGACACATGCTGGCCAGGTGGCTGTGAAGAAGTCATTCATCTTCCTAAGGCCTTGGTTCTTCATTGGTAAAATGAGGGATTTGAGCTTGATGGCTCCTAAAGCCCCTTCTAACTCAAAGGCACTAATTCCCTAAAATTCCAGGTCATTTTCTGCCGTCTGATAGATTACTGTCTAGAGATATCTCTCCTATCTTTTGTCTGAATGATCACTTATTTTTCTTTTGAAACTCGGACTGGCCCAAACCCTCTGCTCCAAAGAACTTGCTTCTGACTTTGTACTTTCCCAGGAGCCCCAGGAGAAGGCATTTAGGGGTCTCCATGCTCCTTCCCTCCACCCTCCCCCTGCCGTTTATTGAAAGTGAAGTCTGGCCCATCTGGATAGCAGGAGAGACACTCCAGAGAAAGCTAATGCCTGCTGGCCATCTCAGCTGGGAAACACAGACCTGGCCTGTCCTGGGGATACCTGGCCCATGACACATTCCAGAGTATTCTCCTTCAAACAACCATGCACTGGAGGTCGTATAATTAATGCCCATTCTGCCTTACAAATGGAGAAAGTGAGGCTTGGTAAGGTGAACGAAACTTAGATTTAGAGTAAATTCAGGACCTTAGAGACCATTGAAACACTTCTGTGTCCCTTTTACAGATAGGGAAACTGAGGGTCAGAGCATTGAAATGACTTGACCAAGACCAAACAGGTAGCAAGCATCAGAAATTGGATTTGGAAACAGACCCTCTGATTCCAGAGTCAGTAATGGGGGGAGAGGGGAGATGAGACCCCAGGGAAAGAGGAAAGTGATAATAATGGAATCCTGGGCATAAGAGCCCATGCTTGGGGGAAGGAAAAGGAGCAGCTGAAGGTGGTAGGCCCTATTGTGTGTGTGTGCGGTGGGATAATGCCCCTGTCACCCCACCCTAGTAAAGGCTCTGTAACTAGGGTCAGATTTTGAGCTCAATTTGGTTGACTCTCCTTGAACCAAAGCTTACTCCACCGCACTAAGCCGGCTCCCAACCAGGGAACAGGTAGGGACTGAGGCCTAGAATTTTCCTTGTGATTATTTCCACTTTATCCCACCTATAGCTTGTTAGTACATGGTTGTCTGAAAGTTGTCTGTGAGTAGCTTGAGAGCTGGGACTACTGTTTGCCTTTCCTTACCTGCTCAGCATTTAGCACAGTGCCTGGCACATACTAGGCCCTTCATAAATGTTTATTGATTGACTGACCGAGAGATGTGTCCTGGCCCAGAACTGAGGGCTTTGAAACCTTGTAGGCAGCCTGGTTGAAGGCTGCAGCTGATCATAGGTTCATGGCCTTCACAGGTGAAAGGGGAATCAGTGGTCATTTGCTCCACCGCACTCTTTTAACAGAGGAAGAATTGGTGCGCAGAGAAGGCAGACAACTTTGACAAAGTCCCACAGCTAGTAGAGAGCAGATAGGGATCTGGAGCCCTCTGACATTCTGTTCCATTGTGCTTTGGAGACCAAACAGACGGGCTCCGCTGCCGGTGACGTGGCCAGGCTTGTGGGAGCAGGGATCGAGGCCTGGCTTGGCTCTCTATACTTTGGAATTCACCCCAAGTGACCCCTGTCTTGGGGTCTTGTGACCCAGGAGCTCACTCTGATTAGAGGGATTAAGAGGGATCTTCTCTGATGTCCTGGCTGGTTCAAAGAGATAGCCTTCAGATATCCCTAGACACTGCTTCCAAAAAGGATTAAGTAAATAAAGCAGATGGGGATCAAGGGGGTGGGTGGGCAGGGAACAGCCAGCCACTCTCAACCAGATTTAAGGTGAGCAGGGTTTGGGGGACAGGCTGCTGCTGGTGAGGCAGATCAGGAAGGGGAGGCAGCTTCCAGGGCCTCACAGCAGCTCTTAACAAAGGGCTGGATGAAGTGTCTAATGGCAGAGGCATGGTTGGCAAAGATGTTTATATAATGGATTCTTTGTGAAGGACAGGCTGCTGCTACTGGGTGGACAGTTAAGGCCCTGGACGGAGAGTCTGGTCTAGTGGCTAGGGGAACAAGATGGCAGCTGGGGTCAGGGGGCTGGATACTAATAGGCAGGGGTTCCCTGGCAGTGGGACTTCGTCTGCTCATCTTTATAGTGGGTCGATAATGACCAGAGGGCTTATTGGTCATTGGAACCAGTCCCCTGGCAAGTTCTACTAGTAACCATGCAGGGCACAGGATCTCAGATTTATAACTGGAAGGCAACACACATACACACACACACAGAGAGACATAAACACACCCTTCCTTAGTTTGAGAGGAAACAGGCTGGGGAACCAAAAGTCATAAAGGATCATAAGATCATAGATTTAGAAAGGATCAAATAAGATGTTTGTAAAGCACCAAGGTCTGACTTCCAGCGTTCTAAGTTCTGTTCCACATCTGAAATTCAGTGTTCTGTGTTATAGAGCTTCACTCAATTCTGAGTTTCCAGGTTCTAAGCTTCCTTCCATTTCTGACCTTCAATGTTCTGTGTTCTAATGATCCACCCAGTTCTGACTTCCTAAGTTCTAAGCTTCCTTCCATTTGCGACACTCAGTGTCCTGTGTTCTAATGTCCCACTCAGTTCTGAGTTTCTAGATTCTAAACTTCCTTCCATGTCAGACCTTCACCATTCTATGTTCTACTGTCCCATCCAGTTTCTAGGCTCCCTTCCATTTCCAACATTCTATTTTCTGTGTTCTAAGGTGCACCCCTAAGAGACAATGTGACATAGTGGACAAAGAACTGGTTTCAGAGTCCAGAAAGCCCAGCTTCAATTTTGACCTTTGACAAACACTGTCTGAGTGACCCTGGGCAAAGAATTTAATTTCTTAGGACCCCAGGAAACTGTCCAGGACCATGATTTGCAGAGAGGGTGTTAACTTGTACTGGTGGAGGGACTGTCCTCATTTGGGAGTTCCCTATGCCAATGAAATCACAAGTCTGAATGTAATTCCTAAGATTTTCCCTCAGTTCTGACATTCTCTATTCCAAGATCTTTTCCAGCTCTGACATTCTCTGTTCTAAGCTTCTTACACCTCAGATAATCTACAGGTCTGGGGGTCACTCACCTCTGTCCCCTCAGTGGTCTTAGGCAGAGGCCTGGGCACACAGAAGAGAACATTGGTGCATATGGGCCCATCCTGGGCCCAGCTCCTTGGAGGAAGGCCAACTCCTGACTGGAGGTGGTGACCAGGAGGGAGGAGGGAGAGAAGAGAGGAAGGAAGTGGGGCCTGGGCCCTGGGCCTGGGTGAAAGCTCCCCCCTTCTCCCTCTGGGACAAGTCAGTTCCCTGGAGCCTGGGGAGCCGCCCCGGGGGACCCTGGGGGGCTGTTTTCCCTCTGCCTTTGCTGCTCCACATTAGCTCAGAAGTCTGTGTTCTATTTCAGAAACTGACTTCAAATAAACCCAGCCCTTTGGAAGCAAACTGGAGGCAGGCATTCTCTTGGTGATTACATTTTTGTCCGCAGCCTTTGACAAGAAAATAGGTGATGGGGCTCGGAGAATTTTTCTTTTCTCATACATAAGAAACCCATTACATATTTCTGAGCACGCCAGGCCTCAGCTGGCCTGCTCCAAACTCGCAGGCTCCTCTTTGTTCCCTCCCTCCTCCCTCTCCCTTGGAGGGAGCCAGCCCAGCTGTTGGGCTCCAGCACCTCCCCCCAGTCCAGGGACCGACGGATGGACCGAGGGACAGACAGACGGCCGGAGGCGCCTAATGCGAACCAGACCCCGCTTTTGTCCCGCTGCCTCGTCTTGTAATCCGGGCCATCCGTCAGGTGCTGCCCCTGGAACTCTGGACAGGGGCCCCTGGCTGGCTGGTCAGGCTTGCTGCTGCTGCTCCTGCTCTTCCTCCTCCTTCTCTTCTTCTTCCTCTCCTCCTCTTCTGCTTCTTTTTATCATCTTCCTCTCCCTCCTCCTCTTTCTCTTCATCTACCACCTCCTCCTCCTTCTCTTCCTTCTCCTCTTCTTCCTCCTCCTCTTCCTCTTCCTCCTACCTCTTTTCTTCCACCTTCTCCTCTTCCTCCTCCTTCTCTTCCTCCTCCTCTTCTTCTTCTTCCTTCTCCTCCTCTTCCTCCTCCCCTCTGCATCTCATGGAATACTTCATCAAGAGAACATGGAACACAGAACAAGGAATATCAGGGCTGGTCTGTTACAATGTAGAAGGAGCTTTAGCACATAGAAAACAGACCATCAGAGCTGGGAGGGGCCTTAAAGACTACTGCTCAATTCCATATTGAGGACCAAAGCAGGGATGTGACTTTCCCAAGGTCATGCTGTGAGTGAGCAGTTCTGAGCTAAAATCCCTTCTTTCTTTCTGTCCAACCCTCCATGGTTCCCTTGACTCTCCTGGAGCATCTCCATTCTGAAAGGCATCGTTAGCAGATGTGTGCTGGCCTCTCAGGGACAGGTGGACCTGGAGGTGGAGAGGGTGCTTGAGTGGCTGGGCCCATGGAGATGCATGAAAGGAGCAGGGGAGGGACGGGGTCTGGGGAAGGGTGGGGCTTCAGGGATGATGCTCCTGGAGGGAGGGTGGGGTCAGGAAAGACCCGTGGGGGCCCTCCTGGCCTCTTATGCTTCCTCAGGCCAACATCCCTTGCTGGGGGCTCTTCCCAGGCCGTTCTGGGATCCCAGCCTAGGCAGGTGGGTCGCATGAGTAGTTTAGCTGCGATGGGCAGCCTGACATGGCACAGAAAGCCCTAGGCCGACCTTGAGGACGCTTCAAGCACAGCCCCTGACTCTTATTTAAGAGCTACTTGACCTCGGGCAGGAGCTTTCCTTCCTCTGAGACTCAGTTTCACCGTATGTCAAATGGCAATATGTACTCCTGGTGACTTCCCAGAGCATTTGTGAGGACAGCCTGGAAGAAAGTGCTGGATTGGGAAACTGTAAATACTGCAAAAATGTCATCAGAGATTATCATTGGTTATTCACAAAGGTTACTCACATATGCTCAACAGTTTGCCTTTGTGGAGCTGAGCCCCAATACTCCCCAGGAGAAGTCATCTAAGAATAGAGTATTGATAATAATAAATAATAATAGCCAATACTTAGATAGCACCTACTGTGTGCTGGGCACTGTGCCAGTGGCATTACAATCATTATCTTATTTGATTCTCACAACAACCCTGCAAGACAGGTGCTATTATTATCCACATTTTACAGACAGAGGTCAAATGTGACTTGCTCAGGGGCACACACCTAGTAAGTGTCTGAGGCTGGATTCAAACTCAGGTCTTCCTTACATCCTCTGTTCTAAGGCCCCTCCCAGCCCTGACATTCCTTGTTCTAAGGCCCCTCCCAGCTCTGACATTCCCTGTTCTAAGGCCCCTCCCAGCCCTGACATCCCCTGTTCTAAGGCCCCTCCCAGCTCTGACATTCCTTGTTCTAAGGCCCCTCCCAGCCCTGACATCCCCTGTTCTAAGGCCCCTCCCAGCTCTGACATTCCTTGTTCTAAGGCCCCTCCCAGCTCTGACATCCCATGTTCTAAGGTCCTTCCCTGCTCTGACATTCCCTGCACGGTGTTCTGTGCACTACAGCTCCCTCTAAGGCCCCCAGTCACACCTGCAGGCTGCCTGCTTATTCCCTATTCCATTTGCTCCTCACTTGCAGGGACAACACGGTTGTCATTGGACCTCCATTCCAATCCCAACTGTGTGACCTTGGCCAAGTCACAAGCCCTCTGGGCCTCAGTTTCCCCAGATTTAAGTGAGGCAGTTGGACTAGATGGCCTCTGGAGCCCCCTCCAGCTCCGTGATCCCTAGTTGCCCTGGAAGAAGGGATAAAACCATGCGCAGGGAGAGTGAGGAGGAGGGAGAGCCAGGATGGTGCCAAATTCATCACTGCCAGGAAAATAGAAGCGCATTATTTTGTCACTGAGTCAGAATCTTTCAAAATATTAGAAACTGAAGACATTTTCCTCAGCCCCACAGGAGTATTTCAGAGTGCTTTTTAAAAGTTCCCCTCATTTCTTTATTTATTTACCACAGTACATGCTTTGAAATCTGTCTGGTTGACTTCACTCCCCACAAAGCTCGTTTTCTCGTAGGTGGCTCAGCCTCCTCAGGGCCTCTCTCCCTCCCTTCACCCCCTCCTACTCACCCCCCCCTCTGTCCCTGATCTCCTCCCTCGATTTTTACAGAATCCTAGGATTTTGAACTGAAAAGGGACCTTCCAGCACTTCTAACATCATGCCCCTATCTTACAAAGGTGGAAACTGAGGCCCTTCTAAGTCCTTTGGGCCAAAGTTATAACAGGCTTGGGGCTCAGAGAGTCTGTGATTCTGTGCCCATCTATTCTATCCTCTCATTTTACATATGGGGAAACTGAGGCACAGAGGGGAGAAAGTGGCTTATCCAATGTTTTACAGGGTTCTAAGACCCCTTCCAGGTCACCTGCTCTTACCTAAACTCAGCATTCCATTTCCTACCTCCAAAAGTTTACATGTGCTACCCCCTATTCCCAGATCTGAGGCAGTTTCCTATAGAAATTATGTTGTAAGTCCCCTGATTGCAAATGCTTTCTCCCTCCTCAAAGAGTTTTGTATTGGCCTATCTATTTCTATGTATTATGGTGCCCCCATTAGAATGAAAAGGCATAAGCATGTGAGTGTGTGTGTGTATGTGTTTTTATGTGTCTGCCTGTGTGTCTGTGTGTGCATGTGTGTATGTTTGTGTCTGTGTGTGTCTGTGTCTTTGTATATATATGTGTGTGTGTGTGTGTGTGTGTCTGTGTGTGCGCGCATGTGTGTGTGTGCCTGTGTATCTGTGTGTGTGCGTGTGCATGTGTGTGTATGTATGTGTCTGTGTGTGTCTGTGTCTGTGTGTATGTCTGTGTGTGTGTGCATGTGTCTGTGTGTGTGTCTGTGTGTCTGTTTGTCTGTGTGTGCGTCTGTGTGTGCATGTGTGTGTGTTTGTCCGTGTCTGTGTGTGTGCGCGCATGTGTCTGTATGTGTGTCTGTGTGTGTGTGTCTGTGTGTGTCCATGTGCGTGTGCGTGTGCGTGTGCGTGTGTGCTCCAGGCGCTGTGCTAAGTGCTTTACCATTATTATCTCATTTGGCCCTCACAAAGACCCTAGGAGGTAGGGTTTGTTATTATCCCATTATACAGATGAGGAAACTGAGGCAGAGGTGAAGTGACTGGTCTAGGGTCATACAGCTGGTGCGTGACAGAGGCTGGTTTTGAACTCAGGTCTTCCAACTTCTGAGGCAGCTAGGCGGCACCATGGATAGAGCACCAGCCCTGGAGTCAGGAGGACCTGAGTTCAAATGCAGACTCAGACATGTAATAGCTGTGTGACCCTGGGCAAGTCACTAAATCAGTCTGTGCCTCAGTTTCCTCATCTGTAAAATGAGGCGGCTGGGCTAGGTGATCCTTTAGGGACCTTCCAGCTCTAAATCAATTGCTATATATACATATGTACATATATGCATACATACGTGTGTATACATACACACATATGCATATTATACATATTAATTTTTATATGTGTACATATGCACACCTGTATTTTATATGTGTGTATATATATATCTACATGTGTGTACATAGACAGACATGTATATGGGTCTGAGATATATACACAAATAAGAAACTTTAAATTATACTTTGGGCGTAAGTTATTATTCACAGAACATTGAAATCTTGGACCACAGGCACCTTAGGGATTCTGGCCTACCTCTCCCTTGATAGAGCGATCCCTTCTCCACTCTAAGTGATTTCTACATTGAGACAGATTGTGCCTTCTTGTAACACGACCAGTCGGCCTTAATCTTCCCTCTCCATCGCAGGACGGTGGCACAGACCAGGTATCCATACACTGTTAGTACTTGGAGGCCATTCCCAATGGGCGTCACCAGGCCTAATGAGAGCCTGCCTCACCCTGGGAAGTGGTCACTACTCCGGGCCCTCATCTACCCAAACCAGGGAGTCTGCCTCTGATGAGGACTGGGGAAGGGAGGAAGGAGATGACCAGCCCTTGCCCCGAGGGCCAAATGGCACAGTTTGCCTGGTCACCCAATTTGGGTGGGGACCCACCTTCCAGTTCCAGGTCAGGAGAATCTTCCCACTCCAAGGTTTGTTCCTACACAGTGTCAGCCTGAGCCTTTTGAATCTATCTCTCTGCAATCCAAACCTTCCTACCCAGGCTCAGAAACTTGCTGGATTCTCCAGTTTGAAGGACCCTACCTCAGTTTCCACATTGATGGACTATGGGATACTTAAGGTTCCTCTCTGTGCTATTTGTACTAAATTCTAAGATTCATCTTAGCTCTACCTTTCTGTTTTCTTTAAGTTAGGACTTCTTCCAGCTCTGACATCCCATATTCTAAGGCTCCTCCCAGCTCTGACACCCTCTATTTTAAAGCCCCTTCCACTTTTGACATTCCCTCTTCTAAGGCCTTTCCTAGCCCTGTTCTAAGAGCTCTCCCAGCTCTGACATTCCATGTTCTAAGGCCCCTCTCAGCTCTGACATTCCATGTTCTAAGCTCCCTCCCAGCTCTGGCATCCATCCTCTGTTCTGTGGGTCACTCTATTAAACCAGCAATTGAACAGGGAGGCAGGCAGCTGTAGCAGTGGGCCTGATGCCCCTCCTTGTGGGCAGACATTCCTCCTTCCTTCCATCCTATGGTCAGTTCCCAAGATGCCTTTAAAACACCCCAGCGGTTCCTGAGGTCCCCAGACTGACTGCTCCTTTCCTGTCATGTTGGTGACTCCCCTCCCTGTTCTGTTCGGCCCAGGTGCTCGGGATTGAATCAGGGATGCTTTGTCTTGATTTCATTTTCTTTCTGCCCTGCCTCTAACAAAGCCGCCGATTGCCGATTGCCGGCCGGGGTTGTTTTACCGTTATTTATGGAGCAATTTGCATCCTGAAAACCAGTTTGCCTATCAATAAGACAGAAAGCAATTAAAGTCGCCCATCCTGGCGGTTCATCTCCCATGTTGTGTCTTCATCACAGCATTCCCTTCATCCCCCTCCCTACGGGTGGCTGCCCCTCCCAAGGACTGCTTCCTCCTCTTGGCCAGCCCACCGCTGCTGGAGGAGATAGAGGCTTTGGGGATGGAGAGGAGAATTAGCAGCCAGGAGACCTGGCTGCCAGTCTGCAATCTGTACAGTGGATTTGCTGTGTGACCTCGGATAAGTCATAGCTCTGATCTGGATGAATCACCGGTGAAAGGGATGTGTTGGAGTGGGTGATCCAGGCTGACTTCCAGCTCTGATGTTCTCTGTTGAAAAAGTCCCTTCCATGAGTGACGTTTCATATTCTTTGTCCAAAGACCCCTTCCACATGTGACATTCCCTCTTCTATGTCCAAAGGCCCCACTCCAAGTGTGACATTCCCTGTTCTATGTGCAAAGGTCCCTTCCATGTGTGAAATTCCCTGTTCTATGTTCAAAGGTTCTTTCCACATGTGACATCCCATGTTCCATGCCCAAAGGCCCTAATCCAAGTGTGACATCCCATGTTCTATGTCCAAAGGCCCCACTCCAAGTGTGACATTCCATGTTCTATGTGCAAAGGTCCCTTCCATGTGTGAAATTCCTTGTTCTATGTTCAAAGGTTCTTTCCACATGTGACATCCCATGTTCCATGTCCAAGGGCCCTAATCCAAGTGTGACATTCCATTTCTATGCCCGAAGGTCCCTTCCATGTTTGTGACATTCTGACATTCCGTGATTCAGGTAGACCTGGGTTGAGTCCTGTCTCTGGACACAGTGACCCCACCCTCCTCCTTCTGGGAATAGGCAATGCCTGTGTCTTAGCAGTTTATCAGGCTCACTCCTTCTCTTCTCCTTGTCTTCTTGGTCTCCCGTCATCGGGGAGGAAGGCCCAGGTCTGCAGCTGGTTCTCATGCCAATTAGAGCTCAGCCCCTTGAAGCTGAGGCTGCATAGGCTCTAGGCCCAGAGACAGCTCCTAGCGTCTGAGCCCCACTCCCTCAATTCAGAGGCCTCCATCAGGATAGCATTGATGGAGCAGTCAATGCCCATCCCCACTCCCAGAAAAGGGATTCCAAAGCCCTCTCGTGCCCTTCTGAGGGGGATCAGAGGGTCACCTGGGTAGAATGAGGACACTTGATTTCCAGATTCAGTTGGCCTTAAGAACGCCTGGCCCTTACAAATCTTGGGGAGCTTTGCTCCTTGTATTCAGAGCTGCCAGGGACCTCAGAGTCGAACCCCTAATTTTACCGAGGTTCAAGGAGTTAAAGCAATTTCACCAATGTCACACAGGCTGTAGATTTATAGAGCTAAGGCTGGAAAGGCTCTCAGAGGCCTTCTAGTTCAACCCCCCTCCTTTTATAGAGGAGGGAACTAAAATCTGGGGAAATTAATGACTTTCCAAAGTCTCACAGGTGGCAAGCATGAACAGTAGTATTCGAACCCACGCCCTCTGAGCCAATGTTTTTTTTTTCTACCCCACTGTACCACCCTATCTTCCTATATTCTGATCTTTTTTAAAAGGTTAGCTCCCAGGTGAGCACATTTTTACATGGAGACCTCCCCCACTGGCCACCCAGAGCAGGCCCAACATCTCTCCCAGCCTTCTCTGATTTCCACTGGAGGGTGGTTTTTATTTAAAAGGCAAGAAATGACAAGAAAAGCTTTCCTGCTGTTTTTTTTGTATTTTTCTTTAGAGCTTCCTTTTGTTCTATATTTAATTTCTGGTTTTAAATCCAGTTTGAATGGAGGCGTGCAACTCACCCATGGTTATTGATTTATTATTTATGTGGAGCCATCAATTGCTTCAATCCTGTCTTCTGTCCCTTTTCTGATTCAAAGAGGCGAAGGACAGAACAAGGAAGCCGACCATGGGATCAGAAACACTGGTTGGCATCCTCTGGTGCCTGAAATCTCCACCTGTCGAAATGAAATGGAGAGCTCTTGTCTAGAGGCTGGCTAGGAAGATGAGGAAGGATTCAGGAGAAAGGCCTTGGAGAACTCACTTTGGGAGGCGTATGGCCCTGCCCAAGTCATTTCCATGGCCAGACCAGACTTTCCTGCTCTATAAAAGGAGGTTTTCTAGAAGGTCACAAATACCCTTTTCCAGCTTGGATGGTCTATGGCAATTAACAGTTTCCTCCCAGCCCTGACATTCCCTGTTCTAAGACCCCTCCCAGCCCTAACACTCCCTGTTCTAAGACCCCTCCCAGCCCTGACATCCCCTGTTCTAAGGCCCCTCCCAGCCCTGACATCCCCTGTTCTAAGACCCCTCCCAGCCCTGACATTCCCTGTTCTCAGGCCCCTCCCAGCTCTGGCATGCCCTGTTCTCAGGCCCCTACCAGCTCTGACATTCCCTGTTCTAAGGGCCCTCCCAGCTCTGACGTCCCCTGTTCTAAGACCCCTCCCAGCCCTGACATCCCCTGTTCTCAGGCCCCTACCAGCTCTGACATTCCCTGTTCTAAGGCCCCTCCCAGCTCTGACGTCCCCTGTTCTCGGGACCCTCGAAGTTGTATGCCCAGTGATTTTAGAGTTCTTTCCACATCTGACATTCTATGATTTTCTCAGATTCCATTATCTATGCTACTTCCATTCTCAGGATTTATAAAGAAAGCAGTTTTCATGAGCAAGGATGTCTGGAGACTGGGACCAGGAAGTTGGGGATCCAGGTGTCCCTGCCTGTGGGCTTCAGGAAGGTGGATATGTACAAAAATGAAGCCCCCTTCTTTTTCCAGCCAATTTTTACAACCCCTCGATAGTCCCCCTCACCTCCAGGATGCCTTTAATGCTGTTTCCTGTTCCTGTCTAGCCTTGGGGGAGGCAGAGGTTTGAGGTGAGGTGTCTCTGGAATGTCTCCAAAGGAGCAATTAATGTAACCAGTCTATTCATTATCCCTGCCCCCCACCTCCCCAATACCCTGTAGGATCTAACTGAACAGACAGGGATCTTCAGCTGTGCTCCCTGCAGATATTAGCTCATCCCTGCCTGAGGTTACTGAGGCTACTTCTTCTCATTCGATTAATTTTGAGGAGAAGGATATGGACTTTACCAGAGAAGGAATTCCATATAGTCCACCTCAGTCTCGAAATATTAAAGCAAGCTGAAAAGTCGAAAAATTCAACCTAGTGGCCAGTTGTCTGGTCTACGAAGCACCAACAACCGGGTTTGTTACTATTCTTTTTCCTCTTCATTGAATTGACTCCTTCCTTTGAGGGTCCATGGAAGGTACGACTCAGGATGCTGGAATCTTAGGCTGGGACACCCAGCCCACACTCTGCACACACACTTATGGCATCCACTGCCATCATCTACAGTTGCTTCCTCCCAGCTGTTAAAAATCACTTTCCACGGGCACACGATGGATCAGGGTTGGGGACCTGAGGCCTCGAGGCTGCATGTAGCTCTCTAGGTCCTCAAGTGCAGTCCTTTGACTGAATCGAAACTTCACAAAACAAATCCCCTTAATAACAAGATTTGCTCTGTAAAACTTGGACTTGGTCAAAAGGCTGCACCCAAGGACCTAGAGGGCCACATGTGGTCTTGAGGCCTCAGGTTCCCCATTCCTGGATTGATCATGTCACCTACTGGCTCCCCATGTTCTCTGGACTTAAATGCAAATGTCTTCAACTTTCTAGCCTTGTTTCGTATTCCTCTGCTTTAAAAAAAAGATATTGAATCACTCTGTTTTTACACCAACTACTTCCCCATGTATTCCTTATCATTGCCCTCTCAGACTATAATAGCAAAGAATGTATATAGCAAATAACTATAGCAAAGAGTGTAAAAAAAGTTCTGCCAAATAACCCATAAGTTGAAAAAATTGGACCATATAGGCAGTGTTCCATAGCAGAGTCTTCTATGTTGGCAAAGAGGTGGAGGAATCTTCTCTATCCTTTCAATAGGATCAAGCTTGGTCATTCTAATTTCCCCAGCATTCATTTTTAATTGCTGATCTCATCACTTCTCAGTAATCGTTTCTACACCAATGATTCTCAGATCTCCATATCCAGCCCTAATCTGCCTCCTAACCTCCAGACTGTTATCTCCAGTTGCCTATTGGGCATCTCAAACTAGGAGTCATGTAGACATCTTAAACTCAGTATGTCCCAAACTGAATTCATTATCTTGTCCCCCAAACTTTTCCTTCTGCTTATCTTTCCTACTGCTTTGGAGGGTAAACCGTCCTCTGACTCACTGAAGTTGGCAACCTAGGTGCCATCCTTAATTCTTCACTCTTTCCCACTCCCAATATCCAACCAGTTAAGGAATTGTTTCATTTCTCCCTTTGCAACATCTTCTCATAAAAGCCCTCTTCTTCCTTCAGATACTACCACCACCATAGTACAAGCCTTTTAATAGTGGGAGCTCATACTTGGTCTATTTCACTAGTTGATGGTTGGTCTCCCCAGCTCAAGCTTCTCCTTACTCCAGTCTATTCTTCCTGCACTGGATCTTCCTAAAGCAAAATTTTAACCATGTCACTTTCCTATTTAATAAACTCTAGTGGTTCCCCATTTACCTCCAGGATCACATAGGAAATCTCTGTTTGACATTCAAAGCCCTTCATAACCTACTTTTACAGTCTTCTTACACCCACATGGTCATTGATCCAGTGACACTAGCCACGTTGCTGATCCTTGAACCAGACACTCTATTTTGTTCCTTGGACAAGACACATTCAACTTCACCCATTTTCACTGGCTGCCCTCATGGCTGGAATGTTCTCCTTCTTCACCTCTGCCTACCAGTTTCCCCGGGTTCCTTCAAGTCTCAGCTAAAATTCTACCTTCTACATGAAGCCTTTCCTGATCCTTAATGCTAATGACTTCCTTCTGAAACTACCCCCAATTATCCTGTAATTATCCTATAGTTTTTTTCCATTATACTGTCTTTTGCCTTTCTTCCCATTCCCATTATCAGCAATGTCTGACAGCTGGCAGGCATTTAATAAATGCTTTCCGATTGGTTGACTTTTTCCCTTTAACAGTGTTGTAGCCATCATTAGTATTGGTCTCTAGACTCAACTTACTTCCTGTTGCATCAGTTCATATAAATTTTCCCATGTTTCTTTGTATTAGAAATAGTCACTTTCGTCCATGTACCACCACTTGTTCAGGCATTCCCCAGTGGATAGACATCGAATGTTTTAAGTCCTTTGCCACTACAGAAGCTATAAATATTTGGGTAGCTATGGTGCCTTTATTTTTAATACTGACCTCCTTTGGAGTACATGCCCAGTGGTGGAATTTCTGGGTTAAAACATATAGCCACATCAATCACTTTCTTCTCAGAATTACAAACTGCTTTCCAGAATGATGGGACCAGTCCAAAGCTCCGCTAATAGAGCGTCAGTGTGTCCATCTTTCCACAACCCCTCCAACATTGACTATTGCCATCATTTGTCATCTTTGCCAATTGGCTGGGCAAGAACTGAAACCTCTGAAATGTTTCAATGTTCATCTTTCTTGTTAATAGTAATTTGGGGTATTTTTCACGTCATTATTATGGTATTCTGAAGTCTCCTTTTGAGAATCATTCAGATCCTTTGACCACTAATCAAATCGAGAATAGTACTTGGTCTATTTGTTTTAGCATTAATATTATAGTACTATATTAATGCTTTAGTAGTATATTTGTTTTAATATCCACGTTATCAAATATGTAGTTAAAAAGATGTTTTCCCCAGTCAACCTCATTCCTTCTTATCCTCGTTGCATAATTTGCTTTTCGATGCAAAAGGTTTTCAACCTAAAGTACCTGACATTATTTTATGTTCTGTACTCACCACCATCCTTTGTTTGGTTCAACCCTTTGCCATAGCTATAAAAGGTACTTGATATGGCTTTCAACAAATATTTTTTATGGCATAACCTTTATTATTCAGGTTAAACATCCATTTTCAGGGGGGCGGAGCCAAGATGGCGGCTGGAAAGCAGGGACTAGCATGAGCTCCCCGCCGAGTCCCTCCAAAAACCTATAAAAAATGGCTCTGAACCAATTCTAGAATGGCAGAACCCACAAAACAGTAGAGGAAAGTGGGGCTCCAGCCCAGGACAGCCTCGATGGTCTCTGGGTGAGGTCTATCCCACACGGAGCTGGGAGCTGGGAGCGGAGCAGAGCAGAGCCCAGTGTGAGTGGCTCAGACCAACCAGACCAGGAGCCGGGCGGAGCAGGCCCTAGGGCCCTGAATCAGTAAGCTGCGGCAGTTACCAGACTTCTCAACCCACAAACACCAAAGACAACAGAGAAGGTTAGTGGGAAAAGCTGCGGGAGTGGAAGGAGTTCGCGGTTTGGCCACCACCCTGGGGCAGCAGAGGTGGGGCAGCTACAGCTGCTGTTGCTTCCGGCCCCAGGCCCACCTGATGGGAGGAATTAAGTGGCAGATCAGAGCAGGAGTGCAACAGCCTGCTGAAGATCTAAGCGCAGTCTCGGTTGGGGGTTCTTGGGGAAGGAGGAGTGCTCGTGTGGCAGAGCTGGCACACCCCCCCCCCCCAAACGTGGAACATAGAACTCTTTAGTCTACAAGCAGTCATACCCTGCTGAAAAACTCAAGGGTCAAGTTAGTTGGTTGGGAATATGGCCAGGCAGCGAAAACACACCCAGATTCAGTCTCAGACTTTGGATTCTTTCTTTGGTGACAAAGAATCCCAAAACATACAGACAGAAGAAGTTAACAAAGTCGAAGAGCCTACACCAAAAGCCTCCAAGAAAAACATGAACTGGTCCAAGGCTATGGAAGAGCTCAAAAAGGATTTGGAAAAGCAAGTTAGAGAAGTAGAGGAAAAATTAGGAAGAGAAATGAGAAGGATGCGAGAAAACCATGAAAAACAAGTCAATGACTTGCTAAAGGAGACCCCAAGATACTGAAAAATACACTGAAGAAAACAACACCTTAAAAAATAGACTAACTCAAATGGCAAAAGAGCTCCAAAAAGCCAATAAAGAGAAGAATGCCTTGAAAGGCAGAATGAGCCAAAGGGAAAAGGAGGTCCAATGGACCACTGAAGAAAATAGTACCTTAAAAATTAAATTGGAGCAAGTGGAAGCTAGTGACTTGATGAGAAATCAAGATATTATAAAACAGAACCAAAGGAATGAAAAAATGGAAGACAATGTGAAATATCTCATTGGAAAAACCACTGACCTGGAAAATATATCCAGGAGAGAGAATTTAAAAATTATTGGACTACCTGAAAGCCATGATCAAAAAAGAGCCTAGATATCATCTTTCAAGAAATTATCAAGGAGAACTGCCCTGATATTCTAGAGCCACAGGGCAAAATAGAAATTGAAAGAATCCACCGATCGCCTCCTCAAATAGATCCCCAAAAGAATTCTCCTAGGAATATTGTCGCCAAATTCCAGAGCTCCCAGATACAGGAGAAAATACTGTAAGCAGCCAGAAAGAAACAATTTGGGTATTGTGGAAACATAATCAGAATAATCCAAGATCTGGCAGCTTCTACATTAAGAGATCGAAGGGCTTGGAATACAATATTCTGGAGGTCCATGGAGCTAGGATTAACACCTGGAATCACCTACCCAGCAAAACTGAGTATCATGCTCCAAGGCAAAATATGGATTTTCAATAAAATAGAGCACTTTCAAGCTTTCTCAGTGAAAAGACCAGAACTGAATAGAAAATTTGACTTTCAAACACAAGAATGAAGAGAAGCATGAAAAGGTAAAGAAGAAAGAGAAATCATAAGGGACTTAGTAAAGTTGAACTGTTTCGTTTACATTTCTACATAGAAAGATGATGTGTATGATTCATGAGACCTCAATATCATAGTAGCTGAAAGGAATATGCATATATATATATATATGTTTATGTATATATATAATGAATGTGCATGCATGTATATATATATATATATATATATATATGTACATAGAGAGAGAGAGAGAGGACACAGGGTGAGTTGAAGATGAAGGGAAGATATCTAAGAGAAATAAAATCAAATTAAGGGATGAGAGAGGAATATATTGAGAGAGGGAGATAGGGAGAGATATAATGCGGTGGATTGTCTCGCATAAAGGTGGCAAGAGGAAGCAGTTCTGTGGGAGGAGGGGAGACTGCAGGTGAGGGGGGAATGAATCTTGCTCTCATCAAATTTGGCCTGAGGAGGGAATACCATACATACTCAATTCGGTATCTTACCCCACAGAAAAGAAGACGGAAGAAGATAAAAAAAAGGGAGGGATGATGGAGGGGAGGGCAGATGGGGGTGGAGGTAATCAAAAACAAGCACTTTTGAAAGGGGACAGGGTCAAGGGAGAAAATTCAATAAAGGGGGATGGGTTGGGAAGGAGCAAAATACAGTTAGTCTTTCACAACATGAGTATTGTGGAAGGGTTATACATAATGATACGCATGTGGCCTATGTTGAATTGCTCGACTTCTTAGGGAGGGTGGGTGGGAAGGGAAGAGGGGAGAGAATTTGGAGCTCAAAGTTTTAAATACAGATGTTCAAAAACAAAAAAAAAAGTTTTTGCATGCAACTAGAAAATAAGATACACAGGCAATGGGGTGTAGAAATTTATCTTGCCCTACAAGAAAGGAAGGGAAAAGAGGATGGGAGGGGAGTGAGGTGACAGAAGGGAGGGCTGAATGAGGAACAGGGCAACCAGAATATATGTCATCTTGGAGTGGGGGGAGGGTAGAAAAGGGGAGAAAATTTGTAATTCAAACTCTTGTGAAAATCAATGCTGAAAACTAAATATGTTAAATAAAAAAATGATTGTTAAAAAAAAAGCATCCATTTTCAGTTTGTTATGTGGTTTGGAGTAACATGGTGGTCAAAACCTATAATGCTGTCATTCTCAAATCTGCATCTACTATGTCTATAGTCATAGTTGTTCATCTGCCCCTCCTTCAGTAGAATCATCCCCCCTCCTAGAGGGCAGGGAACCATTTTACCTTTGTCTTTGTGACTTCAGCCTCTACAATAGCACATAGCTACCATTTAATAAATATTTATTAGTTAATTGATTGGAGGATTCAGAAACATTGATGAGATCATAGTAGGCACTGAATCCATTGAAACAGTCATGTATTTCTGTATCATAGCAAAGTCAAGGCAAGCCTAGATGAATGAGGAGACAAAAATGAGAATAAAAAAATGGGTCACTAGATATGAAACCAGAAGACCTGACTTTGAAACCCATCTCAGAAACTTACCAGCTCTGTGGCCAACTTTCTGACAAGTCCCTTTGCTTTCTAGAGGCTCAGGGTCCTCCACAGTAAAATGAAAATATTGACAACTGTTTTGTAAATCAGGAAGTATGACAGAAATGTGTGTTGTTTTATGGAGTTTGGGTTTGGGTTGCTTTGGTTTTGTTGGTGACCCCGCAAATATAAAGGTTTTAGGTTTTCCCACCTTTGGCATTATCTATGAACCAGACATCTTCCTCCCAGGGTTGTTGTGAGTATAATGTGAGCTCATACTTGTGAAGTGCTTTGCAAACCTTAAAGTACTGGATATATCCTTGCCATTAGATGGGACCATAGATTCAGAGCTGGATCATCTCTTCCAAACCTCTCATTTTACAGATGAGACAATTGAGAACCCAGAGCAGAAATGACTTCCTCAATACCATTCAAAGAGCAAATGGTAGAGCTTTCCATTCAGATCCAGCCACCCTTTTCCCATGTGACCAACCCTGACTAAAGTAAGGATTTGTTCATCATCTGATGACTTTTATTGATTTACCATTGCCAGATAGTTAGGGCCAAGAGTGGGTGTTCTTTGACCTAAGTGGAGTTACTCAAGTGGATTGTTAGTGAGAGAGTAGGGGGAGGGGTGTCAGAGGAAGAGTGAATAAACTCTTTTTTAGTGGAAATTCTCATGGCATCTTAGAATTATACTATCTAAAATATTATCCTAAAATGAATGGGCCTAAACCTCGTTCTAGAATTTTGTTGTGCTGATAGCTGTCACAGCAAGATATGACTTGTCCCTTCAGGCCCATTTTCCTTTTTTATGATACTAAGACCAAGGTGGTACAAACTTGTCTACAATATCCCTCCACAGACTAACAGATAACTGAAGGGATTTAATTCACCCTTCCATCCCCCCAGGACCTCAAGATAAAAATGTCTCTGCCTAATGAATGCCTTCCCGAACTATGAAATTATATTTTACGAGAGATAATGCCTTTCTGTAATAAACAAGGTGCACAAAGTTTTGGCACAAAGAAGAAAATTTGACTAGATAGGTATTACTAATATTTGGGATGATGAAAACTGACTCAAATATGGCTCTAGGTTGGTACAACTTATTCAAAAGAAGGTTAAAATATATATTGCATATGATAAAGTTGTAGTTAAATGATGAAAATCCAGCAACAAGGGGGGAAAATAGAGCAGAGAGCACGTGCGTGAAGAGCAATAGAAGGAAAAACAAAAGCAGTTTTGTTGTAACAGTGTAGACTATAATAGAATAGACTGTAGACCACCAAGACAATAATAGGAAATGGATGATGCCTCTTAAAGTTGGTAATAGAGGAGAGAAAAACTTGACATAGTGCAATATTAACCCTATATTTCTAGATTTGGACAGAGTGGATTTTGAGAGGTTAGCAGGAACGATAGATATGATCCCATTAACTAAAACTCAAATTTTGGGAATACAAAAGGAAACATATACAATGGAGGTCTATGACTAGGAATTATCTGGAAAAGACCAATGTGACTACACAAGGAACTCTTCAACCAACCTAGGTTTTTGAAAGATTTGTAGGAAAGATCATGGGGTAGGTAAGAGAGGCTGGGTAGGGTCCTTAAAGAATAGTCTCAGGAGCACTACAGCTTAGAAATAACTGAGATTGCCTTTAAATGTAGGAAAGTTCCCCTCACTGGAGCTCTTCAAGAAAAGTCTTGGTTCTACTTGTGGAATAAATAATAGTAAAGGATTCTTCTCTTCCTCCTCTTCTCCAGATGATAGCTAAGATTCTTTTTGACTTGGTGCCATCCCTACATCACAGGAGACACTATAATGAAATGTCATGATTTCATCTTCTTTGAATTCTCTTTTGCCTATCTATTGAGTTTTCTTAATTTCCAGCCATCATGATTTCTGTGTAGCTTTTCAGCCACAGAATCTGGCCATGTTGAAGGACCACTTGTTCATCTTCTGTCACTGATAGTCAACACCATATACTATCTGGCAACAAAGATGGAGAAGCAGATAGAGAAATGGCCACCATAACCATAACATTGTCTTGCATCTAAGACTAAGCCTAAGAGTGAATCTGGATTCAGAAGAGCTATTTTCTAATCACAGCCATCCTTCTTTCAGCCTTTGTCACCTTGGACAAGTCACATCATGACATCATGTCTCTGGGCCTCTTTTCTCTCATCTCTCTAAATAGTTGGACTAGATTCTATAGTCCTACTCAGATTTCAATCTATACATTATTGTGAATATAATTTTAACCCTGGAACTCAAGCCAAGTCCATGCTCCAAATAGCTGTCCTAGAACAGATCAAAGATACCAACAAGCTGAACTAGGGTTCTTACATAAGGATGCTATGCTTCTGCATTGAAATAAATGATGTAGGTAGCCAAAACACATATCCTGTGTTCCTGACAAGTCTATAGGCCACAAAGATATGTCATCAAAATGTCTATTGTTGTACCTGCTTCACTTAACATAGAAATGTTTGAAGAATTTATGGGATGATCGAGAGTTTACTCTTTATCGATCTATATGCAGAGACTTTGATTTTCCACTAAGAACAAAGAGCTGAATGAGGACAATGATGCTTATATTGCAGATTATGTGATCTGTGTCAAAACAGCAGTGGAGAAGGATTTCTTAGGTGGTACGTTATATTATCATCGTATTTTGTGGAGTTGTTGTTATTGTTAGGTTGGTTCAGTTGTGTCTGATTCTCCACGGCCCCTTTTGGTCATCCCATTTGTTTACTCTGGGTTTTTTTTGGCAAAGGTACTGGAGTGGTTTGCCATTTCCTTCTCCAGCTCATTTCTCTTACCCACCTCATGAAAAAAATGAGGCGAAGTTACAGGGTCACACAGCTAGTCTGAGGCTGGATTTGAACTCATAAAGATGAGTTCAAGGAAGAAGGGTCTTCCTGATTCCAGGCCCAGTGTTCTATCCACTGCACCACCTACCTGCCCCATAATAATAATAGCTGATATTTTATGAGATTTAGGATTGACAAAGAGCTTTGCATAAATCGTTTCATTTGGTCCTCATGCAAATCCTGTTGGGGTGATCTTGAGGGTTGTTGTGAAGTAAGTGTTTTATTGATAATTACTGTGATCATGATTTTACAAGCAATACCATGAGGTTTAGAAAGATTGGCTGAGTTGCTTACAGTCACACAGCTCGTTAAATGTCCTCGTTAGGGATGTAATCCAGTACTCTCCTTTCTCCAGGGCCAGCTCTTCTTCCACTAAACAGGGATGGATGCCTCTGTTCATGATGAAGCCATCCCCAGAGCTGCAATATGAAGACAATGACCCAAGAGGTGGAAGGTGATGGAGATGTACGGTATGAGAGCATTCAAAGGGACTTCAGATCAGCCAGTTGAGCATTCATCTGACAAATAAGGAAATATAAGGGACTTACCCAAAGTCATTTGACTTAGAAGCAGAGCCAGGCCTAGAATCAATGCTTCCTCACACATTGTCTAAAAGCCATGATTTCTTCCCCAATCCAAACTCCATTCCATTCCAAATCTAGAAACACATTTCCTCCTCAGAACTCATGAAGATTTTATCCTGTATTCCTTAGGCCTTTGCGTTCTCTACTTTGTATTGTGGCTGCCTATGATTGTGTCTTATTGGCCACACTAAAAGCCTAAATCTGATGAGGGTAGGGGTTATGCTATGCTCATCTTTCTGGTCTCATGGCACCCAGAATACTATCAGGAACTTATAATCATAGAGCTACAAGTGATCTCAGAAGGGAGCAGCAGGTCAGAACTGGAAAAGGATATATGACCAAGAATGTGAGAGCTTGGAAAGTAACACAAAAATGTCAGAAATAGGAGGGATCTTAATACAAGGGAATTTTAGAGTTGGGAGGGGCCTCAAAACAGGGGATGTCAGAGCTGGGAGGGGCATTAGAACAGGGGATGTCAGAGCTGGGAGGGGCATTAGAACAAAGGATGTCAAAACTGGGAAAGGCTTTAGAATAGAGAATGTCAGGGCTGGGAGGGGCCTTAGAACAGGGGATGTCAGAGCTGGGAGAGATGTTAGAATTTAGAACCTAGAAGGTTAGTGCTAGACAATCCCCATCCTGCCCCTCCCCTGACTCATTTGACAAATAAACATCTGAGTTACTGACTGGAGAGCATCACCTCCAATTCCCTTATTTTACTGACAAGCCCACTGAGGACTTTTCAGGCAAAGTAGCTCACCAACAGTGACTCACTGGCTGATGAGTGAGCAAGTAACAACAGACCAGGTGTTGTTCCTGTGGCCTGAGGACCACCCAAGGACCTGTTGTCAAATCCCCCCCTTACACTTCCTCCTCATGTGACCATGTGACCAGCCTCAGCTTTCTACAATAGCGGCCTTGGAATTGGTGGCCTCCAAGGTCCTTTCAGCTCTGAATCTGTGATTCCTCTCTGGGCTTCAGTTTCTTTAAAATGATGGGGCTGGACTAGATGCTGCTTCCACCTACACAGAAATGGCTGTTTGCTCCTTTCAGTCTGTGATTCTCTTCCTGTCACTCTTACCTGCTTCTAATACAGGCTGGGAGGGGAAGTCTTTACTAAGGATACCACGGCAGACTCCTATTCTGGAGTCTAAAATATGATCCTTGCACCCTTCTGCCTCCCTGGCAGCCAGCAGGTGTGGAGGTCCTCAATTGGAGGCGTTGGGGGCACCTGCCTACAAAAGAGACCTGGTGAAATACAGTAATTACAAGCATCCAATCAATTACACCCCCGTTCAGGGAACTGACCACAGCAGTCGGCCTGTGATTGCAAATCTGCATATTTATTCAGTCTCATTAATTATGCATTATGCAGTATTAATCCCAATAATATGTGTGTGTGTGTGTGTGTGTGTGTGTGTGTGTGTGTGTGTGTGTTCGCAGCAAAACAGAGCAAGGAGGCCCATCTAGGGATGAATTAATAAGGAAACCGCTGGAATATCCTTTGTTACAACTGCCAGCAGCAGTAACAAAAGCCCTACCCAACCTTTTAGAGCCTTGACCAGTAGGAGCCAAGTGGTCCTTTGGACTGGCACAATTCTATGTCACCTTGATTAAATGATATTTTTCCTGCCCCTGTAGCCAGTTCTATTCCACAGGACCCCAACCAGCTGGCCCCCAGTCTCTCCCTTCCAACTTCTTGGACATTCTTTTCTGTCCTCACTCACCCCTCCCCTTCCCCAACTCTGCTCCCCCTGGATGGATCCTCTCCCTCCCCCACCTACCACTATGCCCTTGACATTGGATGCGGCCCTTTCCCTTCCCCAGGGCTCAGTTTGCTAATGTATAAAAAAGGAGGGTGGGCTGACCCTTTCTCAGGATAACATTTTTAAATTCATAAAATACATAGGATTATAAAAGAAGCCAACTGTATTAAAATCTAGTTATCAAAGTATTTTTTTTAAGTTCAGAGACCACAGATTAAGAAGCCCTGGTCTAGAGAGTGTCTAGGATGACTTCCAGCCATAACCTTGTGATAACACAATCTTTTGGCTCAACAACCTCTTAGGGTCCTTCTGGCCTGAGATCCTATGGCCCTATTATGAGACCTTCCCCTCCCCCACCATGTTTAATTAATCAGTCAACAACCATTCATGAAAGTGCCTTCTCTGTGCTGGCCACTGTGGGAGGTGCTGAGGTTATAAACACAATAAATGGAACAACCTCCAAGGACTCTGTAAGCTCTGAAGGAGCTTCATTCTAGCTGGGGAGACAAGAAAGATAACAATCATTAAGAATGACTAGCATTTCTATACTGCTTTAAGCTTTATAAAGCAATTTATATATTCTCATTTGATCCTCACAACAACCCCATATGCTAGGGGCTATTATTATCCCTATTTTACAGAAAAGAAAACTGAGACTGAAAGAGGTTAATATTAAGACTTGTCCAGAGTCACATAACTTGTAAGTATGTGTGGTAGGATTTGAACTCTGGTCTTTCTGACTCTCAATCCTGCAGTCTAACTACTGAATATGGACGGCTAGATGATGTAGTGGATAGGGCCTGGAGCCAGTAAGACTCCTCTTCCTGAGTTCAAATCTGGCCTCAGACACAGACCCTGGGCAAATCACTTCACCCTGTTTGCCTCATTATTCTCATCTGTAAAATGAGCTGGAGAAGGAAATGGCAAAGCACTCCAGTATCTCTGCCAAGAAAACCCAAATGGGGAGTCACAAAGAGTTGCTGGGCATGATGGAAATAATTGAAAAGCAACATTGTCTGACAGTGGCTCTCTCATCTTATACTTATGAAATTGATTCTTTGGACCCAAGAACAAGACTTTAAATTCATCCCCATTGAATTTTATCTTATTAAATTTAACCCAATGCTCTAGTTTATCTACACTTGTTTTTGGATTCTGATTGCCATCCAGAGTGTCATCAATTGTTCCAAACATCGTTTCATTTGAAAAATTTGTTGAGTGTGCCATCATCACTTTCATTCAAGTCATTAACAAATATATTAAATAACATAGATGCAGGTTGAGATCCCTGGGAAACCTTCTTTGGAGATTTGGGATTCTTGTCTCTTTGACGATGAATCTTTAATTACTCTTAGTCTGTTTCTCTGACCAATTCTGAATCTGTGTAAGAGTATTACCATCAAGCCCACATTTCTCCATCTCCTTTCCAGGAATTGTGCGAGCTATTTTATCATGAGCTTTATCCAACCCTAGAGAATCTTTTCTTTAGGATTCCCTTCTTCTCTTGGGTTAGATCTCCCACTCCCCCCTTCTTCTCCCTGCACAAACTTGAAACAAGGCTTAGTCTGGTCTTGCCTATTCTTCTTGTATCATGGTGGCCCTTGGTAATCACTGCTTCCCTTTCAAAACCTTCTCTTTAATCTCTTCTAGAATCCTAGATCTCCCTCAGGTCTGATGTTCTTTGATTCAAGATTCTGTTTAGTTCTAATATTTTGAGTTCTGTGGGTCCCTCCCAGTTCCCAGGTTCAAGGAATATTTGGGAAAACAGAGTGAATGATCATGTATTGTGAGGCTAAAACTCTTCCCCTGCAGCTCCTCAGACTAGCCCCTACTACCTCCGCTTTTCCTAGACCTGCTCCTTAATGGGAAATTTCAACAAACAGCTGACTTTAAAAAAAATTACTTTCCCTCTAGCAGAGTGTTTTTCCAAGCTCCTCAACTCTTCTGCTCTTTGGTACCTGTGGTCCAAATGATCTCCTCAGTACAGCAAAGCATAAGAAAGAGTTCCCCTCATTTCTCACCCTAGCACCTTTCTGCAGGAACCAAGCATGGAGCTGTTGTCTCGGGGATAAAATACAAAAGCTGCTCTCGGGGGAATTCTTCATATCAAGTTGGGGGTGATGAGAGGGAAGGAAAAAAATACCAGCTCTTGGTTAACAAAAGATGACAACCCACCTGGAAAAAGCAGCATTTCCACATAAGCCACAACTCCCTCGACGCTATCTTCCCTCAACCCCCCACCCGTACCGTCCAAGGCACAGAGTGAGCAGGAAACAAAAAATGCTTCTTTTGCAAACTGGAGTCAGCAGAATTCTGTGCTCCCTGGTGGTATGTGGGAGCAGCTTACAGTTTCTGCCTGAGGCCATCACCCTTTTTGGGGGGGTTGTGGAGGGAGAAGAATCATATTATCACAGAATCTTGGGGTAATAAAGGCCACCCCCCCAGGTTGTGGGCTCTTAACTGTCTAAAGTGAAACATCCCTCTACCACATCCTGGTCCTAGGGAATTCTAGGAGATGCTGGGATTCCCACCAAGCCTTGAATTCAGCAGATGAAGCTACTGACATCCTAAAGAATTCCAAGAAGATCCTGCCACCTTTTTCATTCTCCAGGTATCCCAGGAGCCTCTGTGATTCCACAGCTCTCTCCTCCTTCCATTTTTCCTGTGTTCTTGGTATCAGTATGAGTGTTGTGTACTCTCAGTGGAATGGAAGCCTCTTGAAGGCAGGGAAGCTTTGTTTTTGGGTTTTTATCCTCAGATTTGGCTGGAGGCCCAGAATGGTTCAGGCGTGTCTGACTCTTCATGACCCCATTTGGAGTTTTCATGGGAAAGATCCTGGAGCAGTTTGCCATTTCCTCTTCCAGCTCATTTTACAGATGAGGAAACTGAGGCAAACAGGGTGAAGTGACTTGCCCAGGGTCACACTGGTGAGTAAATGTCTGAGTCCAGATTTGAACTCAGGTCTTCCTGACTTCAGGCCCAATGCTCTATCTACTGCATCACCTAACATCCCTACACATATTGTCGTTGTTCAGTTGTGTCTGAATCTTTGTGGTCCCCATTTGGGGTTTTTGGGGCAAAGATACTGGAGTGGTTTGCTATTTCCTTCTACAGCTTATTTTACAGATGAGGAAACTGAGGCAAATAGGGTTAAGTGACTTGCTCAGGCTTACGTCGTTAGTAAGTATCTGAGGCCAGATTTGAAAGCAGGTCTTCCCAACTCTAGACACAGAACTCTATCCACTGCACCACCTAGCTGCCCTGCACATAGTAATTAATCTTGGTGATTAGATTAGAATCTTCTGGATTTGGCCACTGATTGACTATAGAAGTAAAGGAGAGGGAAACGTAAAAGCCTAGCCCAAGAACCTTTACTACTGAGTTGAAGGGGGAAGCCTGGTTCACAATGTACCCTCAGCAGTAAAAGTCCAGGGAGGGGAGAGCTGGGGGGCAGGATCTGAGATCTGGGGATGCAAAAATCTGATTTCTGATACAATTGGGCTGTGTGACCTTGGGCAAGTCACCTAATTTCTAGTTGCTTAAGGCTAAGTCTCAGAGGCTATAAATTGTAGAGCATAGCAGGTACTGACCTGCATCGGGCAAAGGAGTGTCTTCACTTGGAGTTGTCTATGCAGATTAATTTACTGACCCAGACCCTTTTCCTATTGATGATTCCATCTCCCACCTCCCAAGTAAAATCCAAACCTGAGTGCTGTTAGGGATACTGGAGAGGGAGAATACCTCTAAGATCCCTGCTCCCATCTCCCTCTTCTCAGGAAAATGGGGAGAACAGGAGGGGATTCTTCCAAGACAGGGCATGGAGGGAGGTGAGTGTAGAGACCACCTGGATTTGAATCTGGCTCTGGCACTTGCTAACTTTGTGTCCATGGGCCTCAACTTCCTCATCTGTAAAATGGGAGGGTTGGCCTCCAAGGTCTTTTCTAGCTCTAAATTCTGTGAAACCAAATGACCTTAGACAGGTCACTTTCTGGACCTGAGTTTCATTTTCTAGGAAAGGAGGTCAAGATTCAGAAAAGCCTCCTGGGTCCCTTCCAGCTCTCCATATTGCGGCTCTACAGGAGCCAGTCTGGGGACATCAGGGGTGCTCTGGGAAGGGGAGGCACCAGGGAAGCTGCAGAGAGCCCCGAGGGATGGGTCCCCCCAAACCAAGATTCCTGAATCCAGGACACGAAAGAAAGAGGGCCAGAGGCCATCCTTCTGGGCTGTCAGAGCTGGTGACACAGGTTACAATTTGTTGTGATTGGTGGTTTCTTCTAATAAGCTTAATAGCTGAGACACATCTGTTGGGAACAGGAAGGCCCCCATCACCCTCTGACACAGATGTGCCTGTACTGGGCCCATTGTGAAAGCTAGAGGAAGCCTCTGTTTCTCATCTCCCCCTGAGGCCTCTGGGGCCCGAATACACTCTGCCTTCCATGCCCTGTTTTGAAAGAATCCCCTCGTGCCCTCCCCACTTTCCTGGGAAGGGGGAGATGGGAGCGGGGACCATAGAGGTATTTTCTTTCGGTGCTGGGGACGGCCAGAAGCTCCCCAGAACATAAGATCCTTCAGAATCGCCCAAAATACACTGAGACTTTCAAGCCCTGACAAGCTCTGGAGGGGAGCGGGCGAGGAGGGCCCAGCTGTGTAAATGTTTTCAGTCTTGCTGAGGAGGCCCTGGTTTTGACTCCAGGCCAAGACAAGCCTTCCCCAAGTTGTTTTTGGCTCACCATCCCATTGCAGGAATGTCGGCATCACTTGCAAAATATGATGGTGGGTAATTTGGACCACAGGCTGAAAGCGGAGCTTCTGGTACCTTTGGAGGGCCTCTAATTACTGTAGAGTGGGGAAGGAAAGGGGAGGGGGAGGGGGAGGGAGACAGCAGGAGGGGGGATGAGGAGGGAGAAAGGGGAAAGGGGGTGGGGCCCCCACAAAATAGAGGGGGTGGGGGCCAATCCTGAGATCCATTGGTACCTTCCTCTGGTTTGGAACAATGAGCTGGTCTCTCTTGGGGAGATTTGGTGGGGTAGGGGAGGCTGATTAAAACACCTAGTAATACTTACGGTTGGGAGGGATCTTATAACCTAGAAGCTCAGGCACAGGAAGGCCATTAGAACATAAAATACCAGAGCTGAGGGGCATAGAATATTGGATCTAAGAGGGTCCTGAGAACAGGGTCTGTCAGAGCTGGGAGGGGCTTTAGAAGAGAGACTTTCAGGGCTGGGAAGGGCCTTAGAACAGGGAATGTCAGACTTGGGAGGGCCTTAAACAGAAAATATCAGAGCTGGGAGGGTCCTTAGAACAGGGAATGTCAGAGCTTGGAGAATACTTGGAACATATAATGTCAGTGAGGGATGTTAGAACCCAGAGTGTCAAGGCTGGGATGGGACTTAGAATAGGGAATGTCCCAACTGGGAGGGAATTAAAAACAAAGAACTCTAGAGAAGGGAAAAAATTTAGTGCACAGATTATCAGAGTTGAAAATGACCTTTGAAGGTGAAGAGAGACATGGTTTAATAACAACTCACCTGAAAAAAATCTGGGGATCTTAGTGACCTATAAGATTAGTATGTATTGATAGTATGATAAAAGCAGCCAGGGAAACTAATCTAATCTTTGTATTATGATAACTCTTAAGCTGTGTTGAAAGGCCCCTAATGACTTACCTGTTAGAACCAGTCATCATATAGAATATTGGTCATACTATATATGGAGAACTGCATTCAGTTATTGGCAGCACATTTCAGGATGGGCATTAGTAAGCTGGACAGTGTCCAGAGGAAGGCAACAAGGTTGGTGAAGGGCTTAAATTGAAGGCCAGTTGAGGACTGGTCAAAGTAACCTGAGAATGCTCATCTTAGAGATGATAAGTTTAAGGGGAAATCAAGACTGTCTTTAAATATCTGAAGGCCAGTTGTGTGGGCAGGTGGGAAGGTGTCTTAGGCTCTGCTTGGCCCCAGAGGGCAAAATTTGGAGTAGTCACACAGTATAGTGGAGAAAGTGCTCAACAGAGAATCACAGGGCCTGAGATTTAATATTTGTTCTCTTACCTGTGGCAGGTATAACCTTAGCAAGTCACAGACTCTTTGGGCCTCAATTTTCCATCTGTAAAATAGTGTTGTTACAGTAGATGACTTTGAAGGTCTCGTCTGGCTTTAGATCTAAATGATTTGATGTCATGAAGTTTCAGATTTAGGCTTGAAATGGAGAAACAAAAGCTGCTTTTTGATGTTAGAACTGCCTCAAAGTAGAATGGACTATCTTGGGGGGTAGTGAGCTCCCTTTTACTTGAATCTTGCAAGAAAAGGCTGGATGGCCATGTGATGATGATGATGATAAGTGCTAGCATTTATATAGTATTTAAAGGTTTGCACAACATCTTTCATGTGCTATCTTAAACTCAACATGTCCAAACAGAGCTCATTATCTTTCTCCCTAAGCCATCCTCACCTCCTACGTGTCCTATGACTGTTGAGATCAACATTATCCTTCCAGTTCCTCAGGCTCACAACCTTGGAGTCATCTTGGTCTCCTCATTATCTCTCACCTCCCATATCCAATATGGTGCCAAGGCCTGTCCATTTCACCTCTACAGCATCTCTTGTCCATCTCACCTTTGCAACATCTCTGGGATACTCTCCCTTCTCTCCTCTGACACCGCCATCTCCTTGGTGCAGGCCTTCATCATCTCCCATCTGAACTATTGCAATGGCTGCTGGTGGGTCTGCCTACCTCAAGTCCCTCCCCATTCCAGTCCATCCTCCATTCAGCCAGATTTTTCCTAAAATGCAGGTCTGTATTCAATAAATTCCAGTGACTCCCTATTGCCTCCAGGACTAAACACAAAATGCAATTTGTCATTCAGAGTCCTTCACAACCTAGCCCCCTCCTCTCTTTCCAGTATTCTGTCGTATTCCCCAACCCATACACTTTGAACCAGTGTCACTGGCCTCCTGGCTGTTCTTTGAGCAAGATCCCTTGGCTCTGGACTTTTTCTCTGACTATCCCCCATACCTGGAAGGCTCTTTCCTCTGTGTTCCAACTGGTTTCCCTTAAGTATAAACTAAAATCCCTGTGTTCCCTGGTTCAATACCAACACAAATCCCACTTTCTACAAGAAGCCTTCCCCATCTCCTCTTAATTACAGAGCCTTCCCTCTGCTAATTATTTCCTATATATCTTGTATATAATTTGCCTCATAAATATTTGTTTGCATGTTTTCTCCCTATTTGATGGTAAGATCCTTTAGGGCAGGGACTGTCTTTGCCTGTTTTTGCATACACAATGCTTAACACAATATGTGGCACATAGTAGGCACTTAATACAATGTTTATTGACTGATTGAATAATTCTTTTGATATTCACAACAACTCTGGGAGGTAGGTGCTGATATTATCTTCATTTTTACAGATGAGGAAAATGAGGCTTAGATAGACGAAGTGACTTGTCCAAGGTCACATTTAAATCTCCGATCCTACGAGTCTGCTGGATTTTGGCATTGATTCGGTCACTATTGTAGCTGAGGAAGATTTCCTTGGCTTTGCCATCATCTAACTTGGGAGGGCCTTTGGAGATCATACCTGTTTGTAGCCAGAGCAAAGCAGGGGATTCCTGAAGGTGCCAAGTCTTCTTTGGTAACAATGTTAGCCAACTATGAGTTCAGCAGCCACAATTTGACTGGAAATACCAAGGGGGAGAGAACAAATTTTATTTATTCGGTGCCTACTGTGTGCCAAGCATGGTGCTGAATGATTTGCAAATATTATTTCATCTGATTTTCACAATGACCCTGTGAGGTAGATGCTAGTGTTATCCTCATTTTATAATTAGGGAAAGTGAGGCAAATAGAAGTTAAGTGACTAGCTCAGGGTCCTACAGCTAGTATTGCAGGCTGAATTTGAACTCAGGTCTTCTTGACTTCAGACCCAGCACTCTATCCACAGTACAACTTGGCCAGGGTGGATATCTAAAGCCAAGGTGAATCTCAGAGAAGGTGCAACAGAAACTGGTAGCATGCAGGGAACTAAGACATTATCAGGTGTGGAATATAACTCAAAGATGCTGAATTCCACAAGAGAAACTGCCATCTGAGGAGGTCAGTTTTGTAAAGTTGGGCCAAATTGCTGCTGCCTTCATCCCAAGGACTCAGCATAGTCCCTGACACTTAGTGTCTGTTTATTGACTGAAAGACTTTCCTCCAAATACAGGCTACATTCAAGACCAAATACCTAGAATTGCATGCAGCAGGCGTGAGCCCTTGTCAAGGCATCAGGCATATCCCATTAAGCTAGAATCTAGAACACATGTATACCCCACTAGTGCCCTCCCTGTATTGATTTTCTTCAATTTATCCTTTCTAAGGTCAGTGTAGACATCGTTGTTTTCATGGTGTCTCCCCCACTGCACTCTTTGAAGGCAGGGACTGATTTTTACCTCTTTTTGTATCCTCAGCTTTTAGCATAGTGCCTGGCACATAGTAGGCACTTAATAAATGTTTGTGGACAGGCTGAGGCTGTTGACTTTACTGTGGACCAGATATACAGAACATGTAGTACCACACATCAGGGCTGCATATAGTAATCCTATGCATTAGTGCTAAGTAGAAAGTAAATCACTTGCCCAGGGTCACCCAACTAGTTTGTGTCTGAGGCAGGATTTGAACGCTGGTCTTCTTGACTCCAAGACCAGTGCCCTATCCATGGTGCTGAGATGCATATCACCGTACCCATTCCTTAGAAAAGGAGTAGGAGTTTCAGAAGATTAATAAAAGCAACATCTGAAGCTTAGGAAATTAGGGAAGAGATTGTCATCTCCTGTTTTTCAGGTGAGAAAATTGAGGTCACAGATCTTTTCAAGGGTCTCATGTCCACAGAATAGTTACATCCTTGTTGGGGAGACAAAGACATGTGCAAATGTATTTTGTGTTGATGCAATAAAATACTGATTTGTATGGCAAGGATAATTTGCCTTATTTGTAAAGAATACGACAATAACAGAATCTTAGGGGCCACTAATTTACCCTACACCCAGGCCAAGAATTCCCTTTGTCAACATACCTGAAAAAAAATCATTCTTGTCTCTCTTGGAGACCTACCATCTCCTTCCTTAGGCAGCTCGTTCCCCTTTGGAATAGCACTATATCATGACTGAATCTGCCTCCCTGCAGTTTTCCCTCATTGCCCCTCGCTCCACTCTCCGGGGCCAAGCAGAATAAAGCTAATCCCTTTTCCACAGGACAGATGTTCAGATACTTGAATATAACTCCCCCTTACTCAACACTACTACCTATTGTCTCTTCTCCAGGCTAAAACTCCCTTGCTTTCTTCAGCCAATCTTTATAGGACATGATCTTGAGGCCTTTCACTGTGCTGCCTGTCTTCTTCTAGAAGCTCTCTGCCTTGCCAACATCCTTCCCAGAAATGAACACAATACTCCAGTATGTCCTGACCAGGGTAGAATCGCATGGTACTGTTGGTTCCCTCATTCTCATCATTATGCCTCTCTTAATGTACTATAATATGGCATTATGTTTTGGGGGCTTCCATGTAACACTATTGAATCATATTGAGCTTGTGCTCCACTAAGCCCCCAAGAGCTTTCTCATAGGAACTTTTTTTTTGCCTTTTGCCATTTTTGTTCTTTTCTCCCTTTACCATCTCATATCTGTGAAATTTTTTGAGTGAAATATTTATCTCTATGAAATTTCATCTTCTTAGAATTGTTCTAACAACCTAACATATTGAAACTTTTTGAGATCTTGATTCTGGCATCCAGTATTTGATCTATTTTTGGTTTGATATCATCTAAAAATTTGATAAGCAGGCCAATCAAACAATAAACATTAAGCACCTACTATATGCCAGGCACTGTACTAAGTGCTGGGGATACAAAAAGGCAAAAAAAAATCCTGCTCTCAAGGAACTTACAATCTAATGTGGATACAACATTCAAATGAATAAATACAAAGCGACCTATTTGTTGTTGTTCAGTCATATTTTAGTCGTGTCCTACTCTTTGTGACCCCATTTAGGTTTTCTTGGGAGATTATGGAATGGTTTGCCACTTCCTTCTCCAGCCCATTTTATAGATGAGGCAACTGAGGCAAACAGGGTTAAGTGACTTGCCCAAGGCCACACAACTAGTAAGAATCTGAAGCCAGATTTGAACTCAGGCCAAGCCAAGCACTCTATCTGCTGTGCCATCTAGCTGCCCCTGGCAACCTATGTACAGGCTAAATATAATTTTTAAAAGATGTTATTGTTTCAGGTTCTAGGGCCAATCCCTAGGAAAGTCTATTAAAGTGACCTCTTAGACTCCTGAAGAGGGAGAGAGTGAAGGAACATTCTCATAGGAGAGAAAGCATACAGGGAGAGGAAGTGTACTCATAAGTCCCAGGAACAGATATTTGGGGCAAAATATTAGCAAAGGATTCCAAGGCAAAACAGATGTGACTTTTCCAATGGCAAACCTCAGAGAAGGACCAAATGTTGACTGGGGACCCAACCCACCCACAGACAATGAACATCCTTGTAGGAAAACTTGAGGATGAGTTGGGCTTGGCCAATTGCTTGTGCCAGATGACTATAAAAAGTGATGAGTTAGTCTCCAAACCATGGGTTCTACCAACTATTAGCAAAACTGCCTGAGAGCCATGTGCAATTTACCTGGATTAAGGCATCACTACCTGGAGAGGGTAAGGTGTCACCCAAGATGTATGTCAGCAAGATAACTTTCTATTTAAATGGTGAGGGAACTCACTGTCGCCCAGCAGAGTGGGACTGTGGGAAAAACATTGCTACTTGGACTCCCCCCTCTCTGATCCATCTGTCAAATAGACACAAAAATGATTTTTGTAAAATACAGGTTGGATCTTGTGACTTCCCTGCTCAATAGACTCCTATTCAATCTAGAATCAAAAAATAAACTGCTCTTTTGATCAGTTAGGGAACCTCAAAATCTCCCTCCGAACTACCAGAGTCCAGGCCCCGAGCTCTAACCACTGTGTTGCTTAGTTGCCCAAAGAGAAAGACAAGTGACCTGAGAACACAGACTATTAGGACTTCAGAACTATTTATTTAGTTATTTCTATATTTAGAACTATTAGGGGCTTTAGAACAAAGAAGGACCGAGCTGGGAAGGACCTTAGATAGCATTGTAGTCAATACTGAGGAAATCAGGCCTGGACAGGGAACCTGAAAGCCATAAGACAAAGTAAGGGGATTGGGAAAAGAAAAAACCAAACCAAACCAAACTTTGCTGTGTTGGTTTTGTGTCGGGCCAATGCAGGGGCCCCAGCAGAAGGAGATTCATGCTGGCGGAGGGAACCTAGCGTCTCCGATACCTCATTCCCTCTCTACCCCGCCCCCCAGCCCCAGTGGCCCCTCAGAGACCAAGCAAGCAGCAGGAGGCTTTCCAGGAAGCAGGGGGAGCTGAGAGTGACATGTTTACGTTGGACTTTGTATGGAAACAGAGACGGAGAGCCAGGTCCAATATCCCCCCCGCTGGCTTTTAAGGGAACGTTTCATCTGCATTCCTGCTGTTTGGGGTTGGGGGAGTGGGCAGGAATAAAGGAAGCCGGTGATGGATCACAGCTGAGGACCAAAGCGCTAAGCAGCCACCGTGCATGGGGGCTAGGGCTCCCATGAGCCTCTGGGCTGTAGGAGGCTGGGGAGACCATTCCGCCCAACACACACCTGACCGAGACTCCCCTCCGCAATGCCGAGACAAGTCTTTGCTTGGAGACTTCTAGAGAGAGGGAGCCACTGGCCTTGAGGCAGCCCACGCAGACCCCTAGTTAGTCCGCCTTCCTCTTCTCCTAGTAAAGTCAGTCTGGGCAAGAAACCCTGTTTGACTGCCTGTCCATGGGCGAAGTCGATGGCATTATCAGATTTGTAGCTCGTCATTTTAAAGCCTCGGAAATGATGCCTGGGAAAGGCAGGATGGAACATGCCTTTCAACTCAACACGTTCAATGGAACATGCTTAGGGACAAATTCACTGAGGTCGGGGGGAGGGGAGGTTTAGGACACTCCTAGGTCACTATCGCCCAGGCAGCCCTGTAGCGGCAGAGGAGAGATCAGGGAGGTGTAGAGGCAGGAAGGATCTTGTGTGGGATATTGGCCAGAAGGAGACAACACAGCATCGAGTAGCTTCAGATAGCGGTTAAGAATTCTAATTTGGCGCTGACTCAGTTGTTTCTAGTGCTCTTTGAATTTTAGCACACTTGGACAAAGCCCTGGTTATCTTCCGTAGTTGTGGCTGCTGTTACTGTTACACACTAGCTGCTATTTGGTGCACATGTGGCATTCCTTCAAAACGACCCTTACTCTCCCTTCTCTATTCTCTCTCTCTCTCTCTCTCTCTCTCTCTCTCTCTCTCTCTCTCTCTCTCTCTCTCTCTCTCTCTCTCTCTCTCCTTCCTTCTTCCTTTACCTCCCTCATTTTCTCTTCCTCCTTTCTTTCTTCCTCCCTTCCTTCTGTCTTTTCCTTTCTTTTCTTCCTTTCTTTCTCTGTTATTTTTTTTTCCTTTCTCTCTCTCTCCTTTCTTTTTCTTTTTCTTTCCTCTTTCTTTCTTCCTTTTTTCTTTGTTTCCTTCTTTTCTTCCTTTCCTTCCTTCTTTTTCTTTCTTTCTTCTTTCCTTTCTTCATTCTTTCTCTCTCTCTTTCTTTCTCTTCCTTCTTTCCTTCCTTCCCTCTTTCTCTTTTCCTTCCTTCCTTCTTTTCTCTTTTTTCTTCCTTCTTTTCCTCCCTTCATCTGGTCCTCTCTTTCTCTCTTTTCCCTCTTTCTCTTCTTTCTCCCTTTCTTTCTTTTACTTCCATTTCTCTTCCTTCTTTCCTCTTCTCTTTCTTTCCTTTCTCTTTCTTTTTCTTCCTTCTTTCCTCCCTCCCTCTCTTCCCTCTCTTTCTTTCTTCCTTCATTCTTTTCCTCTTCCTCTCATTTTCTTTCTTTCCTTCCTTCCTTCTTTCTCCTTCTTTCTTTCTTTCCTTTCTCCCTTTCTTTTCCTTCATTCCTTTCTTCCCTCTCTTTATTTCTTCCTTCCCTTCTTTCTTTTTCTTCCTTCTTTACTCTCTCTTCTTCCTTTTTTCTTCCTTCTATCCTTTCTTCTCTCCTTCTTATTCTTCCTTCTCTCTCTCTCATTCTTCCTTCTCTCCTTTTCACTGTGTCTCTGTTTCTTCTCTCTTTTCTTTCACACCAATCTTCCTGTCCTGAAGCTCTCCACTTTCTTCTGTTTTGTTTTGATTTTTAACAATACCTCTTCTTTTTTTATATCAACTTCATTGGTGAATCCTCCCTAATTCTGTATGCAGTTAGCCATCCCTTGAAAATAAGAATAAAAAACAAAGAAAAGAAAAGAGAAGAAAAAAGATCTTAGCAAAATTGACCAACATATCCACCGTATCTGAGCAGTATATTCACTGTCCCACAGCCATAGTTCCCCACCCCTGAAAGAAGAGAGAAAAGTACACTTTCTTACCTATTCTTGGGAATTGGTTAATTACAAAATATTTCAATTTAAGGGTTCTTTTTGGTTCTTTCCATCTACATTGCTGTAGTAATAATGCATTGTATTTTCCTGGTTCTTATCCCCTGCATCAGATGACACAAATCTTCCCCTGCTACTCTATATTCATAGTCATTACTTCCAAGGGGCAGTGATAATATTCCATTACATTCAAGTGCCGTGACTTGTTCAGTCATTTCCCAACCAATGGGGACATGCTTTGCTTTCAGTTCATTGTAACTACAAAAATCCTGCTATAAACATTTGGGCATACAAAGGGGTCTTTTTAAAAAAGAATCTCTGACTTCTTTGGGGTATAAGCCAAGCAGGGAGATCTCTATAAAAAGGTAAAAATATTTTGGTCTCTTTAATTTCAAATTTCTTTCCAGAATGGTTGGACAAGTTTATAGATCAACCGACAGTCTGGGAATATATCTGTCTTTACACAACACATATGACGCCCACCATTCCTATCTTTTGTCAACTTTGCCAATTTGCTGAGTGTGAGGTGAAGTGAAACTTCAGGATTGTTTTATTTGAATCATTTTATTAGTGATTTGGAGTAATCTTTCATATGGCTACCATCATTTTCAGTCGTGTCTGACTCTTCATGACCCCATTTGAGATTTTCTTGGCAAAGATACTAGAGTGGTTTGCCATTTCTTTCTCTAGCCCATTTTGCAGATGAGGAACTGGGGCAAACAGGATCAAGTGACTTCTCCAGGATCACACAGCTAGTAAATGTTTTCAAGACTAGATTTGCCAGGACAGGCAGTCTATCTGCTGTTTCACCTAGCTGCCCCAGATGTATATTAATTGTTTTAATTCTTATTTTGAGAACTTTCATATCTTTTAACCATTTATCCATGAGAGAATGGCTCTTGTTCTTATATGTTTGTTTTAGTTATATATTGCATGTATTATACATATATATGTAAATATATATATATAGAAAAAAGGTATATAAGGATATCCTATATACAATGATATAAACATATACTATATTTATTCATCATAATAAGAATTGTATATAATATATGGTATGTCACCATGTATTATAAATATATAATATAGGCTATTCTACTATATATTATACTTAATTTATTATATATGTATTATATACTTACATATATTTTATATATATTATATACACAACATATACATACATATATATATGCTTACATACATACATACATATGTTGTTCTGTGAAAATCACATGGGAGGAGAGAATCTCCCTTTTAGTCACTTCCAGCAATATTCTTGCCAGCATTCTCAGCAGGCTGATCCTTCATCTGGAAGATGGTCATCTACCCAAGAGCCACCATGGCTTCAGAAAGGGTCAAGGAATGGTCAATATGGTGTTTGTTGCCCAATAACTCCAAGAGAAATGCCAGGAGCAGAATAGAGGTCTGCACACAATGTTTGTTGATATGATGAAGGCCTTTGGGCTTGTGGTAGATTATGTTAAAATTTGGTTGCCTGGAGAATTTCATCAGTATCATATACCAGTTTCAAGATGACATGCTTTCAAGGATTCTGGATAATGGACAATGGTCTCACTCTTTCCCCAGTTACCAAAGAAGTGAAGCAGGGATGTGTGCTTGCTCCTGTGCTTTTTAGCGTGATTCTGTCAGACGCTTTCAATGAGGGCAAAAAATGGCTTCAAGGTCAGCTATCATGCTGATGGTAAATTATTTAATTTTAAAAAGCATATATGCTAAGACTAAAGTAGAGGGAGAGTTGATGTGTGACTTTTTGTTTGCAGATGACTGTACACTCAATACAGCCTCTGAAGCTGAGATAAAACAAAGTACGTATCTATTCTCAGCAAGTTGTGCTAATTTTGGCCTAACAATCAACACCAAGAACACCAAGTTACCATTTATTCAATGACAAGTGTCCACTGACAATGTGGTTGCCATTTCGTATCATAAGGATTTCTTGACAGTGGCATATTTAATATCTTGTAATTATAAGAGGCTCTTTAATATTGACATATTCCATAAAATCTTGTTCCTCATAGTATTCTAAATGGCAGCCTCCACACCGTATTCTCTCACACTATATTGTCCTTGATGAGTTGTAGTTACCCCTTTAGAAACCTACTTAAGTGGAAGTCTATGGGATACTTACTTCCTTCTTAAGTGTAGTTGTAGTATGGGTGGGTGAGTGAGTATTCTGGTGTTGATTTAGGGTTTTTCATTATAAGTACTTCAGAATTGTCTTGGATTGTTGTATTGATTGGAGTAGCTAAGACATTCACAGTTAAATATTGCTCTTATTGCATACAGTGTTCTTCTGGTTCTGCTTACTTCACTGTGCACTAGTTCATATAAATCTTGCTGTTTTTTTCTGACCCCCCTCTATCATTTCTTATAGCACAATAGTATTATTCAGCCATTCCTCAATAATGGACATCCCCTCAATTTCCAATTCTTTGTCATCACAAAAAGAGTTCCTATAAATATTTTCATACATATATATCCTTTTTCTTTTTCTTTCATCTCTTTTGGATACAGACTTGGTAATGATATTGCTGGGTCAAAGGGTATACATAATTTTACAGCCCTTTGTGCATAGTTCCAAAGTGATCTCCAGAATGGTTGGATCAGTTGACAACTCCACTAAGAGTGCTTTAGTGTCCCAATTTTCCCACATCCCCTGCAACATTTGTCATTTTCCTCTTCTGTCATATTAGCTAATCTAATAGGTGTGAGGTGGTACATCTCAGAGTTGTTTTAATTTGCTCTTCTCTAATCAATAGTGATTTATAGCTTTTCTTCATCTGATTATAAATAGCTTTGGTTTCTTCTTCTGGAAACTGCTTGTTCATATCCTTTGACCATTTATCAATTGTAGAATGATTTATTTTTTATAAATTTGACTTGGTTCTTAATGTATTTGAGATATGAGGCCTTCATCATAGAAACTTGTTATAAAAAAGTTTTCCCCAGTTTCTTCCTTTCCTTCTAATCTTGGCTGCCTTGGTTTTGTTTGTGCAAAACCTTTTCATTTTATATCCCATAACTCTCTCTATCTCTTGTTTGGTCATAAATTCATCCCTTATTCATAAATTTGACAGGTAAAATTTTCCATGCTCCCCTAATTTGTTGATGTTATCACCATTTATGTTTAAATCATGTTTCCATTTTGACATTATCTTGATATATAGTATGAGATGTTGGTCTATACCTAGTTTCTGCCAATCTGCTTTCCAGTTTCCCAGAGGTTTTCATTAGATAGTGAGTTCTTGTCCCAAAAGCTTGGGTCTTTTGGTTTAGCAAACATTAGTTTGCTGTGGTCATTTATTAATGTGTACTATTTTCTATTATTATATGTCTATTCTACTGATCCACCACTGTTTTTTTTTAGCTAGTACCAAATTGTTTTGATGATTACTGCTTTGCAATACAGTTTGAGATCTGGTACTACTAAGACACCTTCCTTCACTTTCTTTTCCCATCGATTTCCTTGATATTCTTGATTTTTTATTCTCCTAGATGAATTTTGTAAGTACTTTTCCCCCTAGTTCTATAAATTATTTTTGGTAGTTTGATTGAATAAGTAATTTAATTTAGGTAGAATTGTCATTTTTATTATATTGGCTCAGCCTACCCACAAGCAATTAATATTTCTCTAATTGTTTAGATCTGACTTTCTTTGTGTAAAAAGTGTTTTGTAATTCTGTTCATACAGTTCCTGAGTTTTTCTTGGCAGGTAGATTTTCAATTATTTTATATTGAGTTCATTTTATTTTAAAAGGTATTTCTCTTCTGCCTCTTGCTCTTGGATTTTGTTGGCAATATATAGAAATATTGATAATTTATGTGGGTATATTTTACGTCTTGCAACTTTCTTGAAGTTGTTAATTGTTTCAAACCATATTTTAGTTGATTCTCTAGGATTCTCTAAATATATCATCATATCTTCTGCAAAGAGTGATAATTTTATTTTCTCATTACCTATTCTAATTCATTTAATTTCTTTTTTCTTCTCTTATTGCTGTTGGTAGCATTTCTAGTTTGATATTAAATAATAGTAGTAATAATGGGCATCCTTGCATCACCTCTGATCTTATTGGAAAGGCTTCTAGCTTATCCCTGTTATAGATAATGCTTACTGATGGTTTTAGATAGATACTACTTATCATTTTAAGGAAAGCTTCATTTATTCCTATGCTTTCTAGTGTTTTTTTAAAAATAGGACTGAGTATTATATTTTGTCAAAAGCTTTTTCTGCATTCATTGAGATAATCATATAATTTTTGCTTATAGTTATGCTAATAGATTTCCTAAAGTTGAACCAGTCCTGCATTCCTGGAATAAGTCCTGTCTGCTCATTAATGTGTGATCTTTGTAATATATCATTCTAAATTATTTTCTATTATTCAATTTAAAACTTTTGCATCAATATTTACTAGGGAAATTCATCTATAATTTCTTTATCTATTTTTGCTCTTCCTGGTTTAGATATTAGCACCATATTTGTGTCATAAAGGGAATTTTATAAGACTCCTTCTTTGCCTATTTTCCCAAATAGTTTACATAGTATTGAAATTAATTGTTATTCAAATGTTTCACAGAATTCCCTTGTGAATCCATCTGGTCCTGGGCACTTTTTCTTAGGGAGCTCATTTATGGATTTTTCAATTTCTTTTTTCTAAGATCGAGTTATTTAACTATTCTATTTCCTCTTCTGTTAATCTGTTTATATTTTTGTAAAAAATCATACATTTCACTTAGATTGTTAGATTTATTGGCATGTAGTCAGGGAAAATAGCTCCTAATAATTTACATTAATTTCATCTTCCTTGGTGGTAAATTCTTTCTTTTCACTTTTGATCTGGCAATTTGGTTTTCTTTCTTTTTTGAAAATCAAATTTATCAATGGTTTGTCTGTTTTATTGGTTTTTTCCATAAAACCATCTCCTATCTTTATTTATTAGCTCAATGCTTTTCTTACTTTCAATTTTATTAATCTCTCCTTTAATTTGCAATATTTCCAATTTGGTGTTTAATTGGAGATTTTTAACTTGCTCTTTTTCTGTTTTTTTTTTAGTTGTATGACCAAATCATTGATCTGCTCTTTCTCTATTTTATTGATGTGAGCATTTAGAGATATAAAATTTCCCTGAAATACTTCTTTGACTGCATTCCATAAATTTTAGTATGTTGTTTCATTGTCTTTCTTTTAATGAAATTATTGATTATTTATATGATTTGTTCTTTTGACCCACTGATTCTATAGGATTAGATTATTTAGTTTCCACTTAGCTTTTATTCTGTCTTTCCATGACCCTTTATTCAATGCAGGTTTATTTCATTATCATCTGAAAAGGATGCATTTAATATTTCTGCTTTACTTAGTTTACTTATGAGGTTTTTGTTTCCTCATACACAGTCAATTTTTGTGAAGGTGCCATGTACAGCTGAGAAAAAGATATACACCTTTTTATTCCTATTCTTTTTCCCCTAGAGGTCTAGCATATCTCACTTTTCAAAAATTCTAATTTTTCCTAAAATTCTAAATTTTTTAAAATTTCTAAAATTCTATTTATCCTCTTAATTTCTTTCTTGATTATTTTATGCTCTGATTTATATAATTTTGAGTGGGGAAAGTTGAAATTTCTCACTAGTATAGTATAGTTTTACTGTCTATTTCCTCTTATAACTCACTCAACTTCTCCTTTAACAATCTCAATGCCATGGCATTTTGTGCATATATGTTTAGTTTTGATATTACTTCATTATCTATGGTACCTTTTTAGCAAAATGTAGTTTTCCTGGTTATCTTTTAATTAGGATTTTTTTTTTTTTTGCTTTTGCTTTGTCTGAAATCGCGATTGTTCTTTCTGCTTTTTTTAAACCTCAGCTGAAGCATAAAAAATTCTGCTCTTGTCCCTTATTTAATTTTTCTGTCTGTGTCTCTATGTTTCAAGTGTATTTCTTATAAACAACATATTGTTTGGATTCTTGCTTTTAATCCACTCTGTAATTCACTTCCATTTTATCGGTGAATTCATCCCATTCACATTCACAGTTATGATTACTAACTGAGTGTTTCCCTCTATCTTATATTCCCACCCCTGTCTCTCCCACCCCTCTCTTTTTCTCTCCCTCTCTGTCATCTCTTTTGCTAAGTCTTCTTGCTTTGCACCACTGCCTCAATCTGCCTTCCTTTCTACCAGCTCCCTTCCCCCTTCCTTCTCTTATTCTTTTTCTCTTCTACTTCCCTGTAAGGTAAGATAGATTTCTATACCCAATTGAGTGCGTATACTATTCCATCTTTTGGTCAGTTCTGAAGAGAGTAAGGTTCAAGCATTGCCCACCACCTCTACCTCCCCCATCACACTTCCCCCTCCATTGTAAAAGCTCTTCATTTTGTGCCTCTTTTATGTGAGATCATTTCCCTGATTTTTCTTCTCCCTTTTCCCTTCTTTCAGTGCATTCTTCTTTCTCACTCCTTAATTTTTTTAGATAGCATCCCATCATAATCAACTCACATTTGTGCTCTCTGTCTATGTATACTCCTTCAAATTGCCTTAATAATGATAATGATCTCAGGAGTTACAACTCTCATCTTCCCATACAGGAATGTAAAAGGTTTAACTTTATTGAATCCCTTACGATTCTCTTTCATGTTTACCTTTTTATACTTCCCTTGAGTCTTGTATTTGAAAGTCAAATTTTCTCTTCAGCTCTGGTCTTTTCATTAGAAATGCTTGAAAGTCCTCCATTTTACTAAATATCCATTTCCCCCCTGAAAAATTATACTCAGGTTTTCTGGGTAGGTTATTTTTGGTTGTATTCCTAGCTTCTTTGCCTTCTGGAATATCATATCCCACATCCTCTGATGCTTTAATGTGGAAACTGCTAAGTCTTATGTGATCCTGACTGTTGCTCCATTATATTTGAATTGTTTCTTTCTGGCAGCTTGCAATATTTTCTTCTTGACTTGGAAGCTCTGGAATTTGGCTACAATATTTCTGGGAGTTTTCATTTTGGTATCTCTTTCAGAAGGTGATTGGTAGATTCTTTCAATTTCTATTTTAACCCCTGATTCTAGAATATCAGGGAAGTTTTCCTTGATAATTTCTTGCAAGACGATGTCGAGACTCCTTCTTTGATCTGGTTTTCAGGTGGTACAATAATTCTTCAGTTATGTCTCCTGGATCTATTTTCCAGATCAGTTGTTTTTCCAATGAGATATTTTGCATCTTCTGTTTTTTCATTGCTTGATTTTGTTTGATTGTTTCTTGATGTTTCATGGAGTCATTAGCTTCCACTTGCCAAATTATAATTTTTAAAGAATTATTTTCTTCCATAAGTCTTTGTACCTTTTTCCCATTTGACCAATTCTACTTCCTAAAGAGTTCTCATCAGTGAATTTTTGTGCCTTTTTTTTTAACATTTGGCCATTTCTGTTTTTTAAAGTGTCACTTTCTTCAGTTTTGTTTGTACCTCTTTTACCAAGCCATTGACTTTCTTTTAAAATTTTCTTGCATCAATCTCATTTCCCAATTTTTCCTCTACATCCCTTATGTGATTTTTAAAATTCTTTTTGAGCTCTTTCATGATTTCTTATGGGGCTTGTATCCAATTCACATATTTTCTTTGATGCTTTGTAACTGCTTTGACATCACTTTGTCTTCTTCTGAGTTTGTGTCTTGATCTTCCCTGTTGCCATAGTAACTTTTTATGGTCAGTTTCTTTTTTTGTTGTTGTTGCTTGCTCAATTTTCCCACCTGTTTCTTGACTTTTAATTTTATATTAAAGTTGAGTTCTGCTCCTGCAATGGAGCAGGCACTACCCCACACTTCAAGTTTTCATCCTGCTCTTTTTAGAGCTAGTTCTTGGGGTCTGTAAGTTTTTGGTGCTTCCAAGGTGGTATGATCTAAGACAAGGTGTGGTCACTATTCTCCTGGCCTGCACTCTGGACTTTACCCAGGAAGGGACCTTGTTCCCCCGTAGCCACAACTTTGAGTGTTTCTCTTGGCCCTGGAACTGTGACCAGGGTCCCTACTCCCTTGTGAGCAACCAAAAACACTCTTCTCCACCCTGGAACCATGACCCTTCTTTTCTGTAGGCACAAGCATGTATAGGCAATGTAAGAGTTCTGCACTGAATGCCAGGAAAGGGTCCCTTGTAATCTCTCTCTGAAGAAGTATGAACTTCTTACTGTCTGTGGGTGTAGAGCTCCTGAAGCTGCAACTATCACTATTGCAGCGACCTCCAAGCCCCTCCAGCATGATAGATACTTCCTGCTGACCTTCTAAGTTGTCTTGGGCTAGAAAATTGTTTCATCCAGACTTTTTGTTGGTTCTATTGTTGCAGAATTCTATTTGAGGTATAATTTTAAAGTTGTTTGGAGGAGAATTTGGGAAAGTTCAGATGAGTTCCGGCCTCTACTCCTGCATCTTGCATGTAATCTTTTTTTCAATCAAGTTTGTTCCTTAATCTCATTCTCTTCCATTAAAAACATTCTGTAACTTTTCATATTCAGGGTAGGAAACCAATGATACCTTAATTGCTAACTCCAATGACCTTTTCTCAATCCTCATCCTTCTTGAATTCTCTGAAGCAGTTGATACTGTTAATGACCTGTATTTTCTCTCCTCTAGGTTCAGGTAGCAGTGTCTTGCTTCTTCTTTCACCTGCCTGACCACCATTTCTTTTTTTGGTGATTTTTAGTGCCACGCCTACTAACTGTAGCTTTCCCACAAAGGCTCCATCTTTGTATTCATTCTCTCAGCTTTCTACATGATTCCTTGGTGACTTTATCAGCAACTATGGACTAAATTCTCATCCCTGTGCTGATTTCTATATCCATATCTCTATGTTGATTTCCATACCCATGTTCATATCCATATCCTCTGTTTAGCTTTTAAAGTCTGAAACACTTGATCCCAACATACCTTTCCAGCCTCATCAAACATTCCTCTCCTTCATGCACACTGTGAATCAGACAAACTGTCTTTCTCTTTCCCAATTAGGAAATCACACTTCCCATCTTCAGCTATGCCTTTGCACTTTGCATTTATCTGGAATAGATTCCCTGCTTACTTCTGTCTTGTAAAGTCCCTCTCTTTCTTTAGGATTCAACTCAGGGACCAACTTTTGGGTAAAATCTTTAGCAGTTCCCCCCAATTTCTAGTGCCCTTCCTCTTAGGTAACACAAGGAAACAAGCAACAAGCTTTTGTTAGTATTCACTGTATGCCAGGCCCTATGCTAAGCACTCGGTGTACTAAGAAAGGCAAAATCAGCCCCCACCCTCCAGGAGTTAACATTTGAATGGCAAAGAAAACGTAAACAATTATGTATAGACAAGATTCATATAAGGCAAATTAGAGATTATCTCAGAGGAAGGCACTACATGGGCTAAATGTTATTTTAACTGAATCTTGAAGGAAAACAGGCAAACCAGTAGGCCGAGATGAAGAGGGAGAGCATTATAGGCATGGTGGACAGAGTAGAGAGAGTGGCTACCACATATGAAGAAAAACCCAGTAAGTTTCAGGCATATGATTAGCATTTTAATAAATAGTGATCAATGTATTGATTGATTGCTGAACCTAGCTATAACTCCAGCTGCCCATTACCACCCACCTATTAGACATTTCGAATGGATCATTCACTAGACAGCTTAAACTCAGAGTGTGCAAAACAGAACCGGTCATCTTCTGCTCTGAAGCTTCCTGTTTCTGTTGCTACCACCTCCATCCCTGCAGTCACCCAGGCTCCCAACACCTTGATGTCATTGTTGAATGTTCAGTCTCACTTCCCAATGCCAATCAGTCACCAAAACTTGTCATTTTTATTGATGCAACATCTCCGGCATCTTCTCTCTACCCACTCAAGTCATTACAGTGGCTTAATATTACTGGGATTATTTCTCTAGCCTGTTAATTGGCTTCCCTGTCTCTCCCCTCTTAAATCCACCTTTCAAATAACTGTCATAGTAATAATATACCTAAAGCAGTTCACCCTATGTCACTTACTCACCTCATACACTCCAATGGTTCCCCATTACTTCCAGGATCAAATCCTAACTGAATTGCTTGGCATTTAAACTACTTTAGAACTTTTCCAGCCTTATATGTGAATTGCCTTCAGGCCATCCAAAGTGCCCTTCTTGCTGCTCCTTATGCACATCTCATTTCCTCCTTCTATGCCTTTGCACAGGCAGTGCTTTATGCCTAAAATGCAATCCTACCGCACACCCACCCCTTAGAATCCCTAGTGTTGCTCAAAACTCAGCTCATGTGCCACTTCCTGGCCCACCCTGATTTCCCTGGGTTCTACTACTTTCCTCACAAAAGTAGTTTGTATTTATCTTGTATGTATTTTGTGTCTTTGTATACGAGCATGTGCTATATCCGCCAATAGAACATATTCTCCTTGAAGGCAGACATTATTTATATCATTGCTTGTTACATAGTAAATGCATTAAATGTAATTGACTGATTATTAGAATGTCAGCTCCTTAGTGGAGGCAGGGGAGGGGGAGCATATTTTGTCCTACTTCCCTTGTCTCCCCAGCTCCCAGAACAATGTCTGGCATAGAGGAGATGCCTAATGCCTGCTTATTGCCTTCACTATTACATTCTCGTGTAGTTGAAAGAGGCTGCACTTTGAATAGGGAGACCTGTGTTCTAATTCTACCTCTGACATTTGCTGTCAAGCTGAGCTGGTCCTTCATTCTCTCCAAGCCTCCTTCTTTCCTTTTCAGAAGAGGAGTGGGCAGCATTAGAGACTTGGTGTATGGCACCGCCTTTGCTCATCTGGGCCAGAACACCTGTAGACGTCAGGATGGGTTCGATGAAAATGATGAGGAAATTCAGAAGCTGCTAAATGGGAAAGGAGAGTTTCACAAGGTTTATCAGCAGGACAACTTGTCCGTATCTAAGAAGGCAGCATCTAACTCCATCAACAGCAAAACACAGGCAAAGCTTAGCATGACGCAGGATTCTGGGCTCAGCAAGAAGGCGGATGAGATCCTATGGGAGCATGGAAGAAGATCGGGGCAGAAAAAGATTCCATGGCTATGAAGTGGGAACCCATGAGATGGGAAGAGAGAGGTGGAACGAGCCTGAGCTCGGCATGAACTCTGGCCTCTTCTGCACCGTGCGATGGGCAGCATGAAGTGAATATGAACCTTTCTAAACTAAAAATGAGGGGTATGACTACAATGGGATAATGAAGAGCAAAATGAGCAGAACCAAGAGAACGTTGGAAGCCATAACAGCAATATTGTTCGAAGAATAAGTGAACCCTAAGCTATTCTGAGTATTAGAAATATTCAGATCAACTACAAAGGATCTATGAAGGAAGATGCTGTCTACATCCAGAGAAAGAACTGAGAAATAGAAGTATACATACTATGACATATATGTATATATACACGTACATACAATGGATAGGAATGAACATGTATATATATGTACATACATACAAACATACAAATTTATGCATCTGCATCACATGGCTGCCTTCTCTAGAATGGGGTGGGGAGGGAGGGAGAAAGTTTGGAGCTCAAAACATAACAAAAAATTAAGTAAATTTTTAAAAAAATTTCAACAACAGCAACAAAAGAAAAAACCGAGGCATTCAGAAGTCCTTCTATTCCTAAATCTATGATCCCACAGTCTTATATGCTATAAAATGAGAACCTCCTTCAGATAAAAAGGTTGACTAGTTAATACAATCCTACTGCAACAGATAGGTTCTGAAATTCAGAATCTTCTTTGATAGATATTGGGGTTCCAGGTCTTAGAGGTAGACTGGCATTTGGTTCACTCTCTGGTACAGTTGTTAGCATTTCAAGAATTACAGCAAATTACCTTTTATTCAACGGCAAGTGTCCCATTGACAAAGTGGCCACCACTTTGTATTATAAGGATTCCTTGACAATGGGATATTTAACATCGTATGTCACAAGGGGTTCTCTGATATTGAGGTCCACCATAAAATCCTATCCCTCGTGGTATTCTAAGTGACAGCATCAATACCATATTCTCTCACACTACATTTTCCTTGGTAAGTTGTAGTTTCCACTTTAGACACCTATTTAAATGGAAGTCTGTGGGATACTCACTTCCTTCTTAACCATAGTTGTAGTGTGGGTGGGTGAGTGAGTATTCTGGTGTTGATTAGGGAAAGATATTGCCAGAGCCAACAAGGTAGAGACAAGGAGGACCTCCTTCAGCATAGTGCCAAGTGGGATAGGTAGAATATGGATCAATTCTCTGCTACCTAGCCTAACAATTAGCACCAAGAAAACAGACATTCTCCACCAGCCTGCACTGCACCATCCATACATGGAACCATTGGTTACAGCAAATGGAGAGATTCTGAATACTCTGGGTCAGTTCACTTACCTTGGCAATGTGCTTTCCAAAGATGGCCATATGGATGATGGGGATGACACACTCATTGCCAACGCTAGCTCAGTGTTTGGGAGGCTCTGAAGGAAAGTGTGGGAGAGAAGAGGTATTGGACTGATTAACCAACCTGAAGGTCTACAGAGCTGTTATGCTGACCTCATTGTTTTATGCCTGTGAAACCTGGACAGTCTACCTGCGCCATGCCAGGAAATGGAATCACTTCCATTTGAATAGTCTTAGGAATATCCTGAAGATCACCTGGCAGGATAAAGTGCCAGACACTGAGGTCCTTTCTTGAGCTGGACTGCCAGCACTCAAACTCTACTGCAGGGAGAACTCTGATGAGCTTGTTCAAATGCCAAATGCACATTTGCCTGAAAGCCTATTTCATGGAGAATTCACACAGGGCAAGTGCTCACATGACGATCAGAAAAAGCAATACAAGGACTCTCTCAAAGTCTCTCTGAAGAACTTTGAAATTAATTGTGAGTCATGGGAGACACTGGCACAGGACTGCCCAGCATGGAGTGCCCTCATCAGAGAAGGTGCTGTGCTCCATGAACAAACCAGAATCGAAGTAGCTCAAAAGAAATGTGAGTTGCATAATTTAGACACATCTCCACTCTCAATGTTCATATGGACTATTTTGCCCAACCTGTGGCAGAGCCTTCAGAGCTCCTATTGGTCTGTTCAGCCACAGATGGACACACTGTACCTTGACCCCAACATGGTGACGTCATTTTGGTTCTCTTTGAGTGCAAAGGACAACAACCAAGCAACCAACCAAGCAGGATAGGTAAAATAGTCAGAGGGAGAAGAGAAGTGGTTTCTGTTCCTGATTCCATTTCACATAATCTTGTTTTATTTGATGCCTTCAATTCTGCAGCTGGTATTAGCTATTCAGGCACAAAGGAAGAGAAAAAAAAATCTAGAGCAAAGAAAATGTCATTTGTGGGACTATGCATTGTCGTTCCTGATAGAATATAAGCTTGTTCAGGGTGGGGAATGTTTTGTTTTTCCCTCTTGTCCTTCTGGTATATATCCTAGTATTTTAGATTCCGTGACCTCCAAGATCCCTTTGAGCTTCAAATCTATGATCTGACGAAGCCATTTTCCTTCTCTGGGCCTCAGTTTCCTCTGATGTAAATTGAAGGTGTTGGAGTAGATGACCTCTAAGGCCCCTTCTAGTTCTTTATCGATGATGGGAAGGGAGGCAAGGGAAGGAGGAAAACATTTATACAGCATCACTTAAGAATCACTTTTCTTTCTTTTTTTTTTAACAAATGCTATCTCCTTTGGTCCTAATGAAAACCATGAGAGGGAGTGTGTTGGTAAGCAAAATGGGCCCTTAGCACTTAGTTGACTTTTGTGTCCTTTGAGTAATTCAGTGTATTTCATTGAGCCTTACTAGGTGCTAAGCTCCAGGTCCAAACCCCTATTAGGTGTGAAACCTATGTGGGTGTGGATTGGTAACTAAGGTGGGGCCCAAGGTGGGGCTAACTCAGGGGAGGGCCTAGTTTACACATGAGTTTGAGTGATAGGTTTGGGACATCAGAGGCTCTTAGACCGTGTGGGTTTGTCACCTCTTTGGGATGATTCTAGGTCACGTGGGTGAGTTGCACGTGTGACTCACCCATGATGCTGAAAAAGATATAAAACCAGGGGTTGGCTTTCTCTTCTTTGGAGCTCCTACCCACAGCAGTGGTGGTGCATATGATTCTGGACCAGCCCCTTTCATGAGCTCCCGGGCTAAACCTAGATGTTGGTAACTATGAATCTGTATTCAGTCTGTCTGTCGATGTTTGTAATTTGTTTAGGGCTCTCACTTGTGCTGGTGTGCTGATGCAGAGACTCCAGGCAGCTGTAGCTAAGGGCCCTCCAGCTTGTAACCCAGATGCCGAGACTTTGTTAAACTCTGGTAACTATGTGTTGGGATTTGAATCAGACAAGGTCTGTCTGTTGATGTTTGTAATTTGTTTGTATTTGTTCTGAAGTTTAGGGTGCTGGCTTTTTCCCCTGAACCAAGTGAATTTGTATTGAATTTGTATGCTGAATTAAAGTAAGCTTGTCAACCCCTTCACGTAGCTTTCCTTAGTTAAGCAGATCAAAAGAACCTGTGCTTTTGCAGTGTGCTGGTAGCGTTCTTGTTGTTGGGCTTAGGTTGGTCTTACACCCCCACAACAGCTGCTAGCTGGATTGTTGAAACAGGGAGGCATTATTATTATCCCCATTTTATAGTTGAGGAAACTGAGGCAAGCAGAGGCTAAAAATTTACTTGCCCAGGGTCACAGACAGCTCCCTAGCTCTGGGCCTTGTAAATTCAAGGGTTTGGCCTAGATGACCTCTAAGATCTATGTCTGTGATCCTATGAAGTCAATTCCTGTCTCTGGACCGCAATTTCTTCTCCTATAAATTGAGGGAGTTGGATCGGATGACCCTTAGCTAAGCCACCTTTCAGTGTTAGATGCATGATCCTGGTAGAAGAGCTGGTCCCCACATTCCAATGGTGGGGTTCTTCTCATGCTCTCAGGTTATTAGCCCCCAGTCCAGTTTTTTGGGAAGCCATCCTTCCACATCACCTTCTCTTAGGCCAAGGTTTGGAGGGCAGTTATGGCCTTCACGATGCTCAGAGGGTCCTAATGTGCCAATCGGGAGCCAGGGCCTGAGGGCAGGCCAGTAATAGAGAGGAAGACCTTGACGGAGCCAAGTTCAGGAGTTCTGTTACAAAGAGCTGGAATCCCAGCTCCCCTCCGCCCCCTCCCTCTGAGGCTTTGGAGGATATGCCAGGACAGGCTGATTGGAAATCTGAACACACAAGCCTCCCCACACTACCCTTCTATGTACATAATGAGCAGGGAGTGAGTTGATAGATATGCTAATTTCATTATTCATGTACATAATTACAATCTAGAGGTTGGGAGCTTTGTAGGTAATGACAGGAGAGAGAAAAAATTTACCTAACTTTTTTAATATACATGTAATATTATTTAACTCTTAAATTAAAAACCAGGGCCTCACTCATTCATTGAGACATCTGGGTCTTCTTCAGTTAGGGAGAGGACCCATTATGGAAGCCAAATGCTCCGGCCTGGAAGTCAGGATATCTGAGTTCTCATCTCTCCCTTGTCATCCAGTGTGTGACCTTGGATAAATCAATTCTCTCCAGGATTCATCTGTATGATGAGGAGAACAAGCAGAGGTCAGGGGTCCACTCTAACTCTGATTTGCTATATTCTCCATTCTAAAGTCACTTCCAATTTGAATATGCTATGTTCTGTTCTCTGACAGAATTTAAACTTCTCGTGGGCTGGGATTATCTCACTTGTGCCTTCTTAGTACTTCTATTGCCTGGCCCAGAGCCTGGTACATCGAAGTCATTTAATGAATGCTTGTTAATTAACTAATTGGTTGGTTCTAAAATGCCTTCTAGGTCAAGCATGCTATGTTCTAGATTCTTGAATCTTTTCTGTCTTTAACATTCTGGGCTCCAAAGTCCCTTCAATCTCAATCTTTATGTGAAGACCCCTTGCATTGTTGATGTTTCTGTGATTGCTTTGGCAGGGCTCACAGATATCATCCAGTGCCAAGCATCATTGCTCTCTATGATGGCAGAGGGCCATCACCTTCACAGATCCCACCAGGGAGTATTACGCTCATACCTGGCCAGAAGGATTGAAGAGCTGGTTGATGGAGCAGCAAGCGTTTATTAGATGACTGCTGTGTGCTAGATCCTATACTCAGCACAAGGGGGATAAAGGCAAAAACAGAACAGTCCTTGGCCTAAGGGGCTTATATTTTATTAGAAGACGTATAAGAATATGCCAGATTTTAAAAGATACAAGGTTTTTGGAGGTCAGGTAAGGGAGGCCTTAAGGGTATCAGGAAAGGTCTTATTGGGGGGTAACATTTGAGGTGAATTTTGAAGGGAAGGGTGTGTATATATACAAGAGAGTATACACACACACACACACACACACACACACACACACACACACATATAGATACACCCATATAAATACGTATGTATGCATGCATAGACACCAGAATAGAACACACTTTACTCTAGTAGATAAATTAGGAGAAGGCTCAATGAGAGGTGAGGTACGTGAATGGAATGGAACATTGTCCTGCTCAAAGAAACGATGAATCTGAATAATTCAAGGAAGATAAGACTTATATGACTTGATGCCGAGTGAACAGAATTGGGGGAATAGCAGAGACTACATCCATAGAAATGGAAAGAATAACATGGGTAAAAAAGTCAAAACAAAAGGCTGCGAAATTATAATGACCAAGTTCAACCCAAAAGAAGGGATAGAAGAAGAAATCTTCCCTGTTCTTTTGCAGTGGTAGTGAGCAATGGGCATAGAAAACTGCCTGTAATATTCACATTGGTAAATTATTTTCCCCTTTTAATTCTTTTTTATTCTATCCATTCATCTTTCCTTCCTTCCTTCGCTCCCTCTTTCCTTTCTTCCTCCTCTCCCTCTTTCCTTCCTCCTCTTCCTTTCTTCCTCCTTCTCTTCTTCCCTTCTTTCCTTCCTCCTTCCTTTCTTCCTCCCTTCCTTTCTCCCTTCCTTCCTTCCTTTCTCCGTTCCTTCCTTCCTTCCTTCCTTTCTCTGTTCCTTTCTTCCTTCCTCCTTCCTTCCTTCCTTCCTTCCTTCCTTCCTTCCTTCCTTCCTTCCTTCCTTTCTCTGTTCCTTCCTTCCTTCCTTCTTTCCTTCCTTCCTTTCTCCGTTCCTTCCTTCCTTCTTTTCTCCCTTCCTTCCTTCTTCCCTTCCTTCCTTTCTTTCTCCCTTCCTTCCTTCCTTCCTTCCTTCCTTTCTTTCTTTCCATCCATTTATCCATTTGTTCTTTCCATCTGTCCATCTATCTATCTCTATATCTATCTATCCATCTATGTATGTATCAATCCATCCATCCATTCATCTATCTATCTATCTATCTATCTATCTATCTATCTATCTATCTATCTATCTATCTATCTATCTATTCATCCATCTATCCATCTATCTATCCATCTATCTATCTATCTATCTATCTATCTATCTATCTATCTATCTATCTTGTAAGCACATAGTTGTTTGCATGTCTCCCCATTGAAACGGGAGCTCCTTGGGGGCAGGGGCTATTTTTGCCTTTCTGGGCATCCTTAGTCCTTAGCACAGTGCATACCACATAGTGCTTAGTAAATGTTTGTTGTTTGTCTGACTATTGCCCAGCTGTTCCATTATTTATCATGGCCTAGGCAGGAGCAGCCTGGAAGGTTACCCTTTTCCATAGGCTGGGGCTGAAGGAAGGCTCCTCTATTCGATCCTCACTCAGGGAAGCCCATGGTCTGCTCCTTCTTCCATACTCGCTCAGTCATCTAGCTTATTCCCCTTCCTCTTACCCTGAGCCAAAGTCTTCCAGTGGACAGCAACAGCTGCACAAATGGAAATGACCAATGCAAAGTCCCAAGCAGTGATTTATCTCTAGCCCTGCCTGGCCATGGTCTGGGAGAACAGTACTGGGCGGGGGGAGCTTGAAAATGCAGATGCTCTTCGGTCCTTGGTGCTCTGTGTTTGCACATGTGTGTGGGCAGGAGGGATTCTGGGACACGAGCAGATGTTTGGAGAAGGAGCTCTGCATCTCAGAGAGGGAGGAATAGAACAGGGATTAGTGGGCCCCAAAAGGTAGGCTCAGATTCCTGGCCATGTGCAGGAAGGGAGGCTAAGTGTGGGGGGGATTTGTAAGCCCCTTAAACATCTAGCCCTAGCCATTTACCTTCCAATGACCACCAGATTCATTCATTTTGAGACCCAATTTAAAAAATTCTATATCACACCAACTAGGTAGCAACTCAATGTATAGAACACAGAATGGCAGAGCTGGGAGGGGCTCTGGAACATGGAGTGGTAGATGTGGGAGGGATTTTAGAACATGGAATCGAAGAGCTGGGAGATGTCTTAGAATACAGAATAGCAGAGTTGGGAAGTGCCTTAGAACAGGGAGGGAATTTAGAACCTAGAACATGGAATGTCAGAGTTGAGACGAATCAACCAATAAATCTGTGATCATTTACAAAGTGCCTATTTTGTGCCAGGAACTATATTAACTGCTGGGAATTCAAAGACAAAGTTAAAATGACACTTGGGCTTTCAGAACTTACATCCCATTAAGGGAGATGATACAAGAACTTCTAAATATTTTTAAATGCTAACAAAATAAATAGAATGTAATTTTGGCAGGAAAGGAACTAGCACACTGGGGAGAGGGGATCACGAAAGGCCTTGGGTAGAAAGTGGATCATGGGTGAAACCTTGAAGGAAAACTAGGATTCTAAGAGGCAGAGGTGAGGAGGCAGTGCACTCCAGGCAGGAGGGACAGCTTGGGCAAAAGCATGGCGATGGGAGATGGAATATCTTTTAGAAGAAATCACAATCCACGTTCATTGAACTCTAGAGAATGAGAATGGAGATATGATATAATAGGGCTGGAAAGGTAGCTTGGAGGCTGGTGGCAAAGGAATGTGAATTCCAAGCATAGGAGTTTAGAGCTGATCCTAATGGTAAGTGGGAGTCACTGGAGACAGTTGAGCAAGGCAGTGACACAGAAAAAACTTGTGACATTACTTTGGCTGCTACTTAGAGGATGAATATGAGAAGATGATGTTCAATGGGGGTCCCATCCTGGGCCTGAACAGCTTCATAATTAGTCAAAACAAAGAATCAAATATCCATAACTGCATCGTGTCCAAGCTCAGCTACTCAAAAGTGTCCTATAGTCAGGTGGCACCAGGGAGACAGGATTGATTTTAAAACCATGTTCATTTATCTAAGTGGATTTTTTTAAATGACCCTGGCTCTGAATCATGGATCTCTGTCAAGACAACAGCCTTGTCAAGTGGTAAATATGAATTTTTCAACATAAAAATCATGGCCACGTCTGAACACAGATATTGTAGCATTCTACCCATCTGCTGAGAAGTTTGATGAGAGTCACTTTCACTGGAGAGAGCTTAGGAAACATGGCCAAAGCAGAGAATCACAGGACTTGAGAGCTGGGAGGGACCATAGACTGAAGAATATGAGAACCTAGAACATTAGAACATAGGACTTAGAAGTCAGTCAACAGGTATTTATTAAGCACCTACTATGCACCAGGCACCGTACTAATCTACAGGATTACAAAGAAAAGGGGGAAACAAACCAAGGTCTCCTCTCAGGGGCCTCACAGTTTAATGGGGGAAACAGGATATAAACAGCTATGTATACACGGGATATATAGTAGATAAATTGGAAATGATCTCTGACAGAAAATGCTAAGAACAAGGAAGGTTGGCAAAGTCTATTTGTAGAAGGTCGGACTTTGGTTGAGCCTTGGAGGAAGCCAGGGACACCAGGAAGTGGAGATAGAGAATGAGTGGGTTCTAGGCCTGGGGGGACAGCCAGTGAATATGCTTGGAGGTGGAATTTTAAATTTTCAAAATGTTTATTTTCAAGGATGCTGGTGTCACTGAATCACAGAGTCTAGGGAGGAGAATAAGGGATGACAAGGTTGGGAAGGTAGGAAGGAGCAAGGTTATGTATGTAGGGCTTTAAAAACCAAAGAGAAAATTTTCTATTTGATCTTAGAGGCTCTAGGGAGTCACTCGAGTTGATCAATGAAGAGGTAAGCAACTTTAGGTGGATCAGCTTGAGCACCAGAAGGAGGATTGACTGGCGTGGGGACAGATTTGAGGTAGGAAGGCCAACCAGCAGATGACACAATGGTCCAGGAGAGAGGGGATGAAGTCTGGCATCAAAGTGGTCAGAAGGGGGCTTATATGAAGGATGTTACAAAGGTACCATTGACAAGACCTGAGAACTGATTGGTTATAGAGTGGTGAGAGGGAATGAAGACCCAAGGATGATGCCTAGGTTGGGAGCCTGGGGGACCGGGAGGATGATGGTGCCCTCAATGGTGATAAGGAAGTTAGGAAGAAGGGAGGAATAGGGAACAAAAATAGCACGTTCGGTTGTGGACCTGTTGAGTTTAAGATGTCTATAAGATACAATTCAAGTAGTGCAGTTGGCAGTTGGAGATGGGAAAATGGAGGTCTGCTGAGTCTAACATGGAACAAATAGACAGAGAATCATCTGCTTAGAGATAATTTAATACCTCCAAGCTTCACGATGAGATCACCACATGAAATAGTATCTACAGGGAAGATGGCCCAGGGTAGAGTCTTGGGGGACACCTACGCTCCTCATCACGTGGAGGGAGATACAGCAAAGGAGACTGAGGAGTGGCCAGAAAGACAGGGGGAGAACCAGGAGAGAGTGATCCAATGAAAACCTAGAGAGAAAGGAGTGATGAAGTGAATTCGGGGGTTAATAGTGCCAAAGGCTTCCAAGAGGTTAGAGAGTTCTAAGGGACATTTAAAATTGTCATGGCAAGGCTGGATGGGATCCTAGGGTTTAACTTTAGATACAAAGCTGTAGAATAACAGAACAGGGGATGTCAGGGCTGGGAAGGACCTTAGAACAGGGGATGTCAGAGCTAGGAGGGGCCTTAGAACAGTGAATGTCAGGCCTGGGAGGGGCCTTAGAACATGGAATGTCTGAGTTGGGAGAAGCTTAGAACAGGGCATATAGGGGCTAGGAGGGACCTTAGAACAGGGGATGTCAGAGTTGGGAAGGGCCTTAGAACAGAGAATGTCAGAGTTGGGAGGGGCCTTAGAACAGAGAATGTCAGGCCTGGGAGGGGCCTTAGAACAGAGAATGTCAGAGTTGGGAGGGGCCCTACAGCAGGGGATGTCAGAGCTTGGAGGGACCTTAGAATAAAGGCTGTCAGAGCTGGGAGGGGCTTTAGAACAGAGGAGTTCAGTTTGGAGAGATTTAAGGGATAATCTGATTCAACTCCTCCATCATCTTACAAATTAGGAAACTCAGACCCAGAACGATAAAGGTCTCTTTTGGTAGACACTGAGCTGGTCCTCACTAGACATCTTTAAGCTGTGGCCCAATGTCCACTCTTGGGCTTTCAGAGATCGTTCAGAACCTTGCTTACCCTCAGACTAGCTCCATTGTCTTCAGGCCTTGAAGGAGCTGACTCTGTTTACTGCTGCCCCATGATGTGACAATTTCTTGGCCAGTACTGGGAAATGAGAGACTGAAGAGTCCGGGCTGGCTCCTAGGTTCTAAGCCTGTGTGACTCAGAGGAGAGCGGTGCTCTAGACACCCATAGGGACATTAGGAAGAGGTGAAGGTTCTGGGGAAAAGACAATGGGTTCAGTTTTGGTCTTGTTCAGTTCTTTGTTTAACCTTCGTCTCAGGAAAGAATGATTAGACAACCTTCAGCATCATCTTAGGAGCTGGCATTTATTAACATGGCACTTCACACTGGAAAAGCTCTCTCACTTAGTTCATCACTTTGGGGCCCTACAACAATCTGGTGAGGTAAGAACTATGTCTCAGATGAGGGACCTGAAGCTTGGATGGCTGGAGTGACTGGGGCAAGTCCTCATGCCAGTAAGTGTCACAGAAGGAATTCTTACCCGAGTCTTCCCAAGCCAAAGTCTGGCCCTGTATCTCCTAGCCCATGTGGCTTCCCCATTGCAGTCTTCTGGCCAAGTCTAATTATTTTGGGGTCTTCATCATTCCTTTACTCACCTAAAGCATTCTTCCGAAGCCTCATATGGAGTGGTGCTGATATGATGGTTTGGGCTGAGGATTAGAATGGAATGGACTCTGAATTCTCTCCCATGGTAGTGGCTATGGAGGGGGACATGATCCATCTAGCAGGGGGTATCAAGAAGGGAGTGCTGGAAGAAACATTGGTGGTGAGGGGAAGGGCTTTCTGGGGTGTCTGCCTCTATTGGGCCCACCCGAGGGGATTTGGCCAGTCAGCCGGGAGGATTGGAGCGGGGCAGTGGAGGAGTGGGTGCTGGCTTTCCAGAGTGCTTGCCTCCTGCAGGGCCTGGAGGCTAGGCTTCAACAAACTAGTTATTATTCTATCTGCCCAGCGATTTGTGTCTCGGATTTCTGGACATAACCAGTTAATGGTGATTTTAAAGAAGCAAAATGCACAGTATATGCTGTGCTCAGACAGGATAGAACTTTCAAAAGTATGTTTGAATTCAACACATGTTGCATATTAAAGAGCCTTGGACTGAGAATCCAGAAACTGGTTCCCACTTGTACTGCTTCTGATGTTCCATGTGACCTTGGGCCAGTTTCTTTCCTTCTCTGGACTTTTATTACTTCATCAACATAGGATATGTGGGTATTGGGTCAGATCTATTTCTAAGCTCCTTGAATGCTTGTTAACAGGGATCTGATATCGGACCTCAGCAATCCTGTCTGATGCCTTCACTCACTCTTGACTACTCCTTCCTAGGGTAAAAAATGGTGAAAATCCTCTGATTCTAGAGGTTAAAAAAAATTAAAAAACAATGAAGACAAAGACATGTAATGTCTCTGCTTCCCCTGGCTCTCCAGCTCCAGCCACGAGCTGTAATGTATTCTCCCTTCTTGCTAACATACTTTTAAAATGTTAATAGACTGTAAATTACTTTTCCTTTTATACTTCTTAAAATAAGCTTTCCCTCCTTTAAAAGGGGAGACTAGGCTGAAGTTCCTGAGGTTTTTTTTTTTTTAATGACGCTGTTAGATGGACGGTAGATGGCTCATGCAGATTTTATACCAACTATTTTATTTATAAGAATTTTCCTAATGTCAAATAGATCTGACAGTTCTGGTGTCTTTGCCTCTACTCTATAGGCGGAGGGGCGGGGAGCTCGCTGTGCTCTCCAACACAAGTTATTGTGTGAAGAAATCACAGAATCCTAGAGTTTTAGAAGCTGAAAATGTTTGAGGCATGGAATTGGAGGATCCCATTTTCTTAAATTGATAGAAGCTTGAGTCTTCCTCCTTTAGTACCCTTCCAGCCAAATCAGGCAATTCACTCTAACACAAAGCCATTCCACATGCTTGGAAACTGCCCCCTCCTAACTTCTCAAAATCTTTGTTTTCTTTTAAGGTGCTCCTCACAGTCAGCCACCTTCATGACCTCTCCCCACTCTGTAGGGTTCTATCTCTCTTCAAGTGGCATTTCTTCAGTTTATCTGTCTCTACAGGATCACAAATCTGGACCTTCAAGACCATATATCCCCCCTACCCAATTCAATTCAATTAGTCAACAAGCATTTATTAAGTACCTACTGTATGCCAGGAGTTGGGCCATCTCCAGTCATCCTGATCTATATCTCACTGCTGGACCCAGATGGCTCTGGAGGAGAAAGTGAGGCTGGTGACCTTGCACAACCCTCTCTCCCTCAAGTCAAAGTCAATGCGAGTCATGTCATCACTTTCCTGATGTCATGGTCCTCTTCTACAACCACAACTTCTACAAACTACAACTACAACTGTGTGCCAGGCACTATGATCCACATTGGGGATACAAAGAGAAATGGGAAACAGTCTTTACCCTCAAGGAACCTACCTTCTATTGGAGGGGCTATCTGTGCATGTGTAAAAATATAGAGACTAAATAAAAAATAGAAGGTAAGTAAAGGTAAGAGAGGGAGAACATTAGGTGTTGGGAGACCAGCAACCAGGTTGGGTTTCTATTTGATCATAGAGGAACCATTAAAGTTGACTGAGTTGGGAAGTTTGTGTTTATTCTTGCTACCCACTGGTCTTGGTTCTGCTGCGTGGGACCAAGCAAAAAAAAACCCTTTTTTCTCTCCTACAACTCAACTATTTGGTGTCTCAACAATCCGGCTAGCAGCTGTTGCGGGGATGAAAGATCAACACAAGCCCAACAACAAGCATGCTACCAGCACACTGCAAAAGCACAGGTTCTTTTGATCTGCTTTGGCTTTGCTAAGGAAAGCAACATTAAGGGGTTGACAAGCTTGCTTTAATTCAACATACAAATACAATTGACTTAGTTCAGGGGAAAAAGCCAGCACCCTGAACTTCAGAGCAAAATACAAACAAATTACGAACATCAACAGACAGACTCAATACAATTTCTAGTTACCAACATCGAAGTTCAGCCCGGGAGCTCATAACAAGGGCTGGTCCAGAGTCACATGCGCCACCATGACTGTGGGTAAGAGCTCCAAAGAAGAGAAAGCCAACCCTTGGTTTTATATCTTTTTCAGGGTCAGGGGTGAGTCACACATGTGACTCACCCACATGACCTAGAATCGTTACAAAGAGGCAACTTAAACCCACATGGTCTAAAAACCTCTGCTGTCCCAGACATGTCCCTCAAACTCATGTGTAAACTGGGCCCTCCCCTGAGGCAAGGAGGCACCAAGGACTCCCAATCTAATCAAGGAAACAAAGGCCAAACTCTTGCTTACCAACACATTTGGTAACAGTTCTCGTATCACCTTTAAATATTTTCTTCTGCAAGCTAACCATTCCTAACTCTTTCAATTGTTCCTTGTATGAAAATGGGCTTCCACTACAGGGGTGTGCTGGTAAATGTTTAACAAATGGCTTTCCAAAAATTCAGAACACACTTTTAAGTTGAACCTACATTATTTATATTTTCTCCATTACTTTCTTAAGTCTAGACAACCAACAAAACAATAGACAAACAATAAATCAGGTCCCGATTTGTAGCTTTTGCTAATTTCCAAGTTGTAAACGCTCATAATGAAAATGTAACAATTGATTCTCAAGAACCTGTAAGAACTGGCTCAAGCATGTTAGTCTTTAGCATCATCTGCCGTCTTGGATGCCATCCAAAATGAAAGTCGTTTACTTAACCCTCCCTCTCTTCCCCTCAAGCCAGTAGATACGTGTTGCCATGTTCCTTTTTTCCCCAAATGTCTATAGTCTGGGCAATGTCTGTCAATGGGCTAATATCAACAGTTAATATAAAGTTAGCAGATTAAGCATGTTTTCAATGGATTGTAGGGATGTTAGCTAGTAGCTGACAGCTACTGACTTCTTCAGGATGGTTAGTATGTCAAAATTAAGGTTGATAAGTCATGCTTCATCCATCCACCCAACCATCCATCCACCCATCCATCCACCCACCCACCCATCCATCCATCCATCCATCCACCCACCCATCCATCCATCCATCTATCAGACACTGTGACCTAACCCACCTGCACATTGCTCAGGTCATGGGCCCCTATCATCTCCTCCCCACCTCCCCTGCTTTCCTTCTCTTGCTTAATGTAAAAAAGACTAGTGTAAAGGGTAGCAATCGAATATATCATTTCCCTCAAGATGAATGTAAGTTTCCTTAGGGCAGGGATTGTCGTTCTTTTGTTTGCATCTACAGCACCTTGCACAGTAGTTGGCCCATAGTAGACACTTGGTAAACACTTATTCCTTGGTGGATTGATGCCAAAATGACATGTTATTGGCTAGTTTCTGACAGCATCACTTTTTTTCTTTAAAGGAATAAACATCTGCCCCCCACTTTTTATAGCCATTAACACTGCCAATCACCTTCTTTTCCCTCCAGGTGTTCATGACACTGCTGTCCCATGGTTCTTCTCTAACACCTCTGATCACTCCTTCTCAGGCTATTCTGCTGGATCCTGTTAACTATGAATCTCCACAGGGCTCGGTCCCTTTCTCTTCTGTGTTATTTGACCTGGTTATCCCATCAGTACCTATGGTTTCAGTTACCGTCTCTATGTAGAGTTCTATTGACCTCCAGTCTCATATCTTCAAATGCCTGTCGGATATCTAGGGATAGACGCCCTTCTGACATCTTAAACTCAGTATGTCCAAAATCGAACTTAATATCTTTTCCCCTAAACCTTTCCTAATTAACCTACTACCGTGAAGGATACCACCACCCTCCCAGCAAGCCAAGGTCACAACCTAGGTGGCATCCCCTACTCTTTATTCTCTCTCACCCTTCATATCCAATTAGTTTCTAAGTCCATAACATCTCTAGAATATGCTTCCTTCTCTCCTTTGACACAATCACTACTGGCATGGGCTCTTATCACTTCTTTTCTGGATTATTACAATAGCCTGCTTGTGAGTCTCCCTGGCACAAGTCTCTCCCCATTCCAGGCCTTCCTCCACTAAACTATTAAAGTCATCTTTCTTGATCATGTTACCTCTTTCTTTAGTCAACTAGAGCATCTCCCTATTCCCTCCATGATTAAATATCAAATCTTTTGTTTGGCTTCCAAAGCCCTTCATAACCTGGCCCCGCTCCTGCCTTTATAGTCTTCTTGGACCTTATTCCCTGTGTTCTCTTAGATCCAATGACACTGGCCTCCTGGCTTTTTCTGGCATCTGGCAGTCTATCTCCTGAATCTAGACATTTTCCTAGCTCTTCCTCTTCTTTAGATCTCTCTCTCTCTCTCTCTCTCTCTCTCTCTCTGTCTCTCTCTCTCTGTCTCTCTCTGTCTTGAGATTTCATAATCACCTCTAATTTTCCATGGGGCTAGGATATTGAAGCTGCCTCCCCCTAAGCCCCTACTGTCCTTGACCCCAGCTTCTCCTCTCCATGACTGTATCTCCTGGGAAGCCCAGGACACCCACAGGCTGAGGGAGACAAGAAGTGGGTTTGGCAGGCTCTGAGATGTCAGAGGGAATCACGGATGCTCTATGTTTCTCCATCATCAGGCCCGATCAGTCACTGCACCAGCATCCTATGCTGGGAAGAGCTGCGGCAGAAGATTTGCCCGTCTGTTGAGATATTTATGGTAAACATTTGCAATCTTGCCAGCTCTGGGGCTTTGACAGAGAAAAGCAACTCTGACCCCTGGAGAAAGTGGGTGGGTGGGGAGGATGGAGGTGGGGGCTGAGAAGGAGAATGCACAGTTCAAAGTCAGCCACCCCCTTCTTTGGGCCCCAGGCCCCAGAACAGAACCTTCATCTCCCTCACACAATTGGACACCAGCCTTGTTTCCTTAAAAGGGATGTTGTCTATAATTATCTCTGACATGACACCCTACACATTCCTTACTCTCGTCCTCATGGCTCATCAGAGCACGCTGAGCATGGTGGCTGAGATCCCTGAAGCTGCTCTTTCAACCAACATGCAGAAGGAGAGAGGCCTCGCATCTTGTGTTTGCACAGTGAGGATACACTTCTTGTAGGCCTAGTAAGAAGGGAAAGGTGAGGACAGGGAGCTGCCCTTCTCCTTCTGTCTGTCCCAGAAATAGCATGGGCTCAGAAAGATGAATGGTTAGAGAGCTTAGAATGTTAGGACTAGGAGGGGCCTTAGAGCAGGGAATGTCAGGGCTGGGAGGGGCCTTGGAATAGGGAATGTCAGAACCGGGAGGGGTCTTAGAACAGGGGATGTCAGGGCTGGGAGGGGCCTCAGAGCAGGAAATGTCAGAGCTGGAAGGGGCCTCTGAGGAGGTAATGTCAGAGCTGGGAGGGCCCTTAGAACAGGGGTTATCAGGGCTGGGAGGGGCATTTATGTAACATACATATACACAATAAATAACACAATGTCTACATATGTAAAACATATGCATTTCTATAACACATACGTAGTAACACAATGTACACACATGTACAATTGTGCATTTCTGTAACATACACAATACCATGATGTACACATATTACGATGTGTGCATTTCTATAACACATTATCTACAATTATACAATGTACATATGTGTCTAATACGGGCACTTCTATGGCATATTCATATACACAATAACATAATGCATGTATACTGCAACATATACATTTATATTCATTTGTGTATGTGTCTAGCTGGGTATCCATATGCAGTACACATATGTGCATACATGCATGCATACACAAGCAATCTGTTGCTTCATACAGGTGTCTGTGTATACACACAAATGCACATGGATGTACCTTCACATGTGAGTACATGTCTAACATGTGCGCACACATCTGTGTCGCTCGATTCCAGAAGGGCTGACCGATTCAGACAGCTCGAAGCAGAAGGTGGGCTTTAGCCCCCTGCCTCCAGAGATGAAGCAGTACCTTGGCGGAAATCATTCCCCTCCCACCCCTGCCCCCCTCGCAGCATCACAGCCCCAGCTGTGGCCAGACGCGAGTGTTATCTCTACAATGAGCCGAAAATCTCCCCTTGTCAAGTGAACGGGAACGTATTTCACCGATTACTGACTTAACTATCTGTCCCCCGAGAAAATTTAAGTCTAATGTTAGTGTTACTTCTGTAACTGGGTTCGTTAAAGACGATCTATGTCAGTGTTTGCTTACGCTTCTAGAAGCAGGATGTTGGCATAAATCCCCAAAGTGGGGGGGGGGAGGGCTGGGGGGAGTCACTGAAGAAGCGATGCAGGTGTGCCATTGGAGTTTGAACACGATGACCTCCAAAGTACCCTCTGGTGCTCAGATGCCACGGTATTTACGGCCTGATTATTCTAAGAATCAAATGATTCCAAACTAACATGATTTTATAATTCTCACTTCTGGGATCTTACCATTTGAAGCATCTGTAAACCTAATGTAGTGCTCCCCCCAAGGCCTGTGCAGTCCAGGCCATGGACTGCAGAGTGTGTGCAGGTGTCTTCAGATGAGCATCAGCCTTGAGGACATGGTTTGTATCCTGTGAAAAATGTTGTTTAATTGGCTGCTGAACTAGGGCTCCCTTAATCTTCTAAAGGGGCCAGCTTCTCTCTTCTCTTATGGCTTTGTGGTATGAGGGTGGCTGGGAGATATGTCTGGTAGGGTGCCGGTGGACATGGGAAGCCTTATCTGCCACCCTTAGTCTATGTCCTACCGAGGCAAGGTTGGCCCTAGTGACGACATCTCTTTTCTGGCATTTTCTTTCCCATCTACTGTCAAAAAGTGACCCTTTGATTTTCAGAAGGTCGTGAGATCCAACAAGGGAGAGACTGCAGCATCCACTGGAATGCTCAGATATAGTTGCAGCAGCAGGCACAGGCTGGTGCCGAAGGAAGAGTTGGCATTGGGGAGAGTGGACCCAGCAGAGAAGACGATGCTTGGGGCAATCTTGGCCTTTGATGGAACTGTATTCAATGAAGGTGAAATGTGAACAGGCTCCTTGGCAGTCTGGCAAGAACTGTTGTTGTCATAAGGGAACTAAACGTTAGCTTCCCATCTCATGGCATTAGGAGCCACAAGGTAGCAGAATGTCTTCTAAATAATGCTATAATTCTATGTTGTTTAGTGTTCCTTTTTGGGTAAAATAAACTCCTTATTCCATACCTGATTCATGTTTGGTCCTGGTTATATTTTTATTTTTATTTTCATAATTTTCTCCCTTGCTGAGGAGATATCTCCCTTAGATTTTAAGCTCACAACCATTTTTATAACTAACAATTCTACAAGTAACAATTTTCCCTGGCATAGCTTTGGTGGATGTAAGAACCAAAGAATGTGAAAATTGGGGAACCAACTTCCTCTATTCGGATTCCCCTATAGCTTTACCCTGGTCAAACCATGGTGGCGCTTGGAGGACAGGGATTGGTGCGGTTGCTAGGCCTAGTGGCCTCAGCCAAGCCGTACCTAGCTAGCCACCATATTAGGCCAAGAAACTAAAGTGCAATTATTCTTAATTAAAGTCCACAAGCATTTATGGAGCCCTTGCTATGTGCCAGGCAGTGTGAGGTTCTGGGGATGCCAAGGAGTAAACAAACAGTCTCTTGTCCTCAGAGAGCTTAAATTCCAGTGAATTCTACCAGGATTAGAATTCTTTATTTTTTTAGGACTCTGTGATTCCAATAGGCTCTAATTCTAGAATTTCTAATGTCTCAATCACCAGGATTGAATGATTCTAAAATCCATGATTCCATGACTTTATTTATGGGATTATTGGGGCAGCTAGGAGGTATGGCGGGTAGAGTGTTAGGCCTGGAATAAGGAAAATTCATCTTCCTGAGTTCAAATCTGGCCTCAGACACTTCCTAGCTGTGCGATTCTAGGGAAGTCACTTATTCTTGTTTGCCTTAGTTTCCTCACCTGTAAAGTGAGCTGGACAAGGAAATGGCCAACCACTCTGGTACCTTTGCCAATAAAACCCCAAATGGGGTCAAGAAGAGTCATACATGACTGAAAACAACTGAAGCTGGATTATTGGAGATTACACTGTAGAGAAAGGGGGTATGAGGGGAGATCCATGACATTATGGGATCATAGACTTAGACAACCTCCTCGTTTTACACAGGAGGATCTTGAGGCCCAGGGAGGTTGGGTGACTTGTCCAAGGTCACACAGTTCATAAGTGTCACGAGTAGGATTTGAACCCATGTTCTTTGACTAAGGCTGGTATGTTCCATTGGGTCCCACTGAGTCTCCAGTTCTCTTCTCAGTCCTTGTCACCCCCAAAGTGTTTAAGATTTAAGGCCTGCTGAGCCCCAGAGACACATGAATCTCTTTTATTCAAGAGTCTGTTTCCTCTCAGAATTCCTGCTAATGAGCACTCGGGTGAGAGCATGTCTTAAAGCAGAAGGTTGTTTGGGTAATCCAGGCTCAGGTGTTCTCTCTGCGGGGCCTCCTCGCTCCCTCCTTTCCCTATGAATTGCTGGTTTTTCACTGTGAGATGACATGTGACGAGTCCTAGAACATCCCGTCCCTGGGAACTTCTTAGAGGTAAAAGATGGCGGTGGGAGGGGGAGGGGGGGGCTTCAGAAGCAATTTCTTAGATGTGTATTTAGTCAGATAAATCTGTGGTCAATTGTGCAAGTCACCTAATCTCCTTAGATCTGCCTCCTGATTCCTTCTGCCTGAAACACCCCCCCCCAACACACCCAGAGAAACAGGGTGCAGCCCTCAACCTCCACTGTCCTAGAGAGACAGAAGGGGCCAGAACAAAGGGAAGGAGGGAGAGTCGGGGAAATGTGAAACACAATGGATGTGTCAGTGTGAACAAAATGACAACCACAACAGGGTGGAAAGTGAGTGTGCAAAATGATAAAGAATAAGTTTCACTCCAAAGCAGTGACAGGTAGGAAGACCCAGCCTTCCCCAATCTGTAGTGTCAGAGCTGGAGGGGCCTCATAAGAGAGGATGTCAGAGTTGGGAGGGCCTCAGAACAGGGGATGTCAGAGCTAGGAGGGGACTTAGGACAGGGGATGTCACAGCTGGGAGGGCCTTAGAACAGGTGATGTCAGGACTGGAAGGGCCTCATAAGAGGGGATGTCAGGACTGGAAGGGCCTCATAAGAGGGGATGTCAGAGCTGGGAGGGCCTTAGAGCAGGGGATGGAAGAGTTGGGAAAGGCCTCAGAACAGGGAATGTCAGAGCTGGGAGGGGCCTTAGGACAGGGGATGTCAGAGCTGGGAAGAGCCTCAAAACAGGGGATGTCAGAGCTGGGAGGGCCTTATGAACCGGGGATGGTCAGAGCTGGAGGGCCTTAGAACGGGGATT